>NC_049175.1:36646355-36671355 GCF_009769625.2 Cygnus olor
GTGAAATCGCGTAGGTAAAGTTGGTAAATGAGGCAGAAGAAAGGAAATGAATGAAATTGTGATTTTTTTGTGTGTGTTTAATGCTTGGATATCTGCCATGGCTTTACTGCTGTTATAGGGATAACATGATTAAACGCTTGCCCTTTTAAGAGATTTATTAATTTTTAACAAAATTAAATATGTATATTTTAAAGCTAGAAAAACATTTTGGTACAAGTTCATGTTTGAAAAAGCAAGCCTGTAGAGACTGTATTTTATGCAGGAAGATGTTAAACTAACCTCTGGAGGCAGGTTTTTTTAAAGAAACTTTTGCAATCAGTGTACGGCATCTTTTCTGTGTGCCGTCCTTGCAAATGCAGGATTTTATTAGCTTCCAACCAGAAACACGAGAAGAATTTTTAAGCCATACTTAGTCTAAATATATCAAATTATCTTTCTTTTAGATGTCACTTCAATTATAATGTGAAGTAATATCATTAAAGGAAACTTACTCTACTATTTATAGGGCTTGATCTTTCATTTTTTTAATGTCAAAATTATTTATTTGGCCTGTTCTGCTCCAGATGTGACTGTTGAGGGCACGTTAATTTATATTCAGTTTCCGTGGGCCCCTGTCCCCATCTGTACATCATTTCTGAATTTCTTTTCCTCCCCGGGGAGTTCACCTATTCATATCTGAGGTTTCATTTGCTGTGTAAACAGAATAAACAGACAATGCAAAAATCCCTACAATACTGTAAAATAATTCTTTTCAACAACATAGTGGATCATGTTTAAAAAAACATTGAGGCGGCGATACATGTGAGGCAACAATTTCTCTGTTTATTGCACTCCTGAGGAAAGACTCATCTTACTACAGCGCGTTTTCTCAGGATTTGATAAGTTCATTTTTATTAAAAATGTATCTAAAACTGCATTTTAAGATAATCCTAAAATATGTTCCATTTGTTGTGCTCCGTGCCGCGCGGGCGCAGCGTGCCGATGCAGCGCTCGTGTGCCCGTGGCGCGGGGACGTGGAAATAGGCTCGGTTAGTTCAGCCGTCTTTGGGCGAAAAGGAAAAAATTAAAGAAGGGCGATTTTTTTTTTTGACATTTTGCGAATAAAGAGGGATGTGGGTTATTTATGCTAGAATGTTGCCGCAAAGTCCTTATCTACATGTGGCACTAAACAAGGATTTGTTGTGGGATTTGAGAGGGCTGTGTAGTGCTTCAGTGTTAAGCACCCAAAACTCTGGGGGACTGGCACTAATTTCCTCTCTCTCGTAAAACAACATAGTATTCATAACAACTCAAGAGGCTTGACATAAGTAATGATGGCATATGCAGGCGAAGATTACCACCCCAACAGTGTAATCAAGGTGCTAGGTACTAATGCAAGTTAAATTGAGACAATAATGCTGAAACTTGCATTGTGGGATTAGGAGAGTACTTGAAATGCTGACATCGGCATCTCCGGAAAGAGCGCCTGTCTTGCTTTCAATTCCTGTTTATACTTAATGACCTCAAAATTTGTATGTCGTTAACACCGTGTACTGAAGTGGGAGAGAACAAGGTTTGGGAGGGAGAAGATTCCCTGCCTTAGTTGACTTTTGTCTCTTCTGGTAATTGGTGGCTTTTTCTGCCATATTAGAGCGCGGCGCGTGCCGGAGCAGAGCCCCCGAGGTCTGCACAAAGACGCTGGCGCCCCGGCACCCGGCAGTCATTTACATGCTCCAACGCAAAGTCATCTGTGCCCGCGCCGCTCTTATTGCCGGGGCGAATTTAAATACGAGGCCTATGGAAATGCGAAATAAAGTCATATTAAAATTTG
Organism: Cygnus olor; assembly: GCF_009769625.2. Taxonomy (NCBI): domain Eukaryota; kingdom Metazoa; phylum Chordata; class Aves; order Anseriformes; family Anatidae; genus Cygnus; species Cygnus olor. The sequence continues at coordinate 36,648,166 of NC_049175.1, forward strand.
ATGCTCAGATCAATATTGTGGCACCCGGGTAATTAAAGTGGGTTTGTTTATTTGGCTCCTTATAAATAAAAAGGGCTTAATACAGACTAATTACGCCGAGCCTTCCGTATACCGTCGGATAATAATGGCGGCAATTTAAAGTGATATTAAATGAGAATTAATAAAGGAATATTGAGTCACTTTGACTGTATTAAGCTGTGTGAAATGATTTCTTATCTCAATTTAACTTTCTGTCCACAGTTTAATGATTGATAAGCTTTGCATTTTTATAGAGATAATCTAAAACAATATTTGATTGCTATGTTGAATTAATAACAACAAGCCCTTTCTTCTTGTTTATCAGCACATCGGAAGAGACGCTTCCTCTCACTTTAGCAGTCAGATGTGGCAGGATACTGTAGTTGGGTATTCTACTTAGTTATGTATGGTTCTAAACAATATGTTCACGTTTTATTTGCTTTACTAAGCATATATCTTCTCTGGACGGCTTCTACTTGTGCAAAACACGTGAAGGTAGTAACTTACTCAGATCTAAAGATGGTTAAACAAACAAAAAAAAGTAGAAGTCGGTCATCTCCAAGTGAAAATTGAAAATTTAAATCCTGGAATGAAGTTTTTAATTCTCTTCCTTTAAAATGACCCCTGAAGAATTGTATCACAAAAGGAAACATTGTTTTGAATATTCCAAATTTAAAATGAAGCGACCCCGATTTACTTTCCAAAAACTGTTGTTTCTGCTGCTGGCGTGTGAAGCGGTGTGTGTTGGAGTAAAGCTCCTTCAGCGGGAGAGAGAACTTCTCGGAAGCGCCTTTAATCTCTGAAGAGGCTAAAAGGAAAAGAGGTGAGGTTTTGAAGAGCAAGCCTGGTTTCACTACACAATTAATGCTTTTGAATACACTTAATTTTTTCTCCTTCGTCCCAGCTTCTCGTGCACCATTGCGCAGAGCAAGCACGTGGTCGCGCCGTGTCCTGTCACACCCACGTTAGCATTTCTGCCCTTTTACTGGGGTTCAAAGCTCTGCAGAAGGTCAGGACCTCCCGCTGAACACTTTTTTTTATATATAACAAATTGCTGGTATTGTTCATTAATTTCTGTCTCTGAAATGCCATGTCAAGCGTCCCAAGGAATTCGCAGTGCCAGTGTCCCTTGGACAGCTTCTCACCATGGTCCAGTGCGAGTTTCTGATGAAATTACAGGTGCAGGGAAATGCAGAATTAGAAATATATCTGATGTTGCAATACTTGTGAAGCTATAGCTTTGTTGATGACAGGACAATTCCGTTTTTGACAGTTTAATTTACTGTTGCCAGTGGACAAGAGCAAAAGGAGAATGTGGGGTTAGCCACCTGCCCCCTCGCACTGTGTTTCACATGCTAGGTTGCAAAATCATGACTCCTTCAACCTGTCGTGCTCAAATGAGAAGGTTTTCAGCTGGGAAAATGGAATACATCAGTGCAGGTAATATTGCCTGACCTCATAAAACAAAAGGAAAAATTGCAGATTCTGACAGCCATTATGAATCTCGTATCAGCATCCAAACGGCTCTGAGCTGAGGTACAGTACATGTTTATAATAGGAAAAAAAACAGGGTTGCCACATTGACTTGCAATATGGAGCAAAAAATGACTTGTCAGTAATTCGTTCTGGGATGTTAAAGAGGCTGTTGAATTTACTAGTATATACACAGCGAATGTTTAGCCTGGAGCACAGCGCGGGAATGGCGCACTCGCAGAGGTGGTCGCTGGCGTTGGTCGGGGGCTTAGGCGGCGGTAGGGGGTGGAAGGGGGGCACTGCGGCGGGATTAGGGGGCCGCAGGTTTTATGCAAGCTCTGTTGGTTCACTGAGCCCCTTTAATCGCGCACACCATAAAAATGCACGTTCTCGTGCTCTTAAACCAGATAATTTTGGTTTTGAAAGTCTTTGGACCAGAGTGTTTTCTTGAAACCTTAGGTGTTACGGTGTCTGACTGTACACCCAGTTAGGATTTTATTTCTATTTAAAGAAGTAGTTTTATGGAGTATGGTTGTTTTCTCCACTCTCATATTAAGTATTCCTTACCTCTTAATTTCTTCACTGCTCGTGTTTTCCTTTACTTGATACTGCACATTCATACATTACATTCCTCTTAGGGTTTCCTTGTGTGTTTTTTTTTTTGTTTTCAGAAAGTTCTGAAGGAGCATTATCGGCATGCTTTTGTAAGGCAGGGAAACTGGGGGTGGAGTCCATCAGCAGACACACATTTACCTATCTGAAATGCATGGGGTTTCTTGTAGGCTTCCATTGTAGGGCTGTATTTGATAATAAGGAGCCTGTGCACCAGTTCTTAAGAAAGTGTGCTAATCAGATTAGTTTAATATGCTTTCTGTAATACTGTCACTATTTTTATGTTTGAAATTCCTTTTCTCTCTAGGCTTTTTTTAGGCTGTCTATGCTAAAGACTTCTTGTCACTGTTTCGAGGAGGCCGAGGCCTTTACACCACTGGTCTGGCAGCAGCTTTTCAGTCACACCCAGGTGCTGCTGCTTCTGCTCATGGAGGAGGACCGTTCCCTTCCACATTTTTCAGTGTTAGGTAGATGCACTTCAAATTGACTCGATTCCAGCTGATGGAAAGACAAACTTCTTTACAAACAATTTCTCATCTTCTGCAAACTCTCTTTCACGTTTCCGCATTCAGGGTGGCAGAGGGAGTAATTTTAGCACGTGCTGTGGCTGCACAGACCCTGCTTTTCCATGCTGGACTGTGCAGTAGCTTCAGCTCGGGCAGGATGACAGGGAGCATTGCTAAGACTTTCCTGGTTTCCCTGGGGAATAAAAGCTCTTTGTGCCTTGGCTAATTGGGCTGGCGTATGTGTGGGCAGGTTATCCTCTCACGCAGGCCGCCGTGGTATTTACCCATCTCCCCCTCCTCAAATGGAGCCTAACACACAACACCGTGTTCTCGGCCGCTTTGTGTTTGCTGGAACTTGAGTGCACTTGAATTAAATTGCAGCTCATGAATAAGACGGGAGCGTCAGGACATGGAAGGGAAGCGAGGGTGGCGGGTCAGGCACCCTGCTGGCAGGCGGCAGCCGCCGGGAGCCGGGTGCCTCCGGAGCCACCCTAACCCTGGGAGAGGGGATGGGAGAAAACTGGAAAAGGCGAGTATGGGAACTAAGCTGAGGAACTCGAATCTTTTTTTATTAATTTCCTAACTGGAGATTAAAATCCTAAATGTCTAAAATAGTAGCTTTTTTCATTCCTGAGAATCATTTATGCAAACAAGGTAAAATCTATGAGCATACATCTCTGTAGCAATGTATAAATACATTTACGTGATCTGAAGAACCTTCCGTATAAAAGCATCCACTACAAATAAAAATCGGTAAAAGAAAAAATGCTGAAGTTCTGTGAGATGTATGGTAGATTAGATGAAAAGATTATCCAACAAAACTGAACCCAGTCCAAAAAGAATACAAAACAAGCTTTCATGTTTAAATCCTAATTTTTAGCCATCCATGTATTAAAAATGTCACTCTGTAACCTAACACTGTGGGTACAGCTAGCTCTGAGTGCTGCCCCACACAGCAAAAGTGAATTTTTTGTACCCGCTAAGTGGTGTTAACTCTGGTTTCCCTCGTTATCTAAGTGGATGTTGCTTTTGAGGTAATTAAAACACAAAAGCGATGACATCAAAAAAAGGAATGAGACCAGCAGGGCGCTGTTAACATGTGCCTGGATTGAGCTGCTTCTCAGGGCATTCATTCATTCACCTCCTGTTTGTGTGTGAATGCCAAGGGTCCAGGCAGCGCTGAAGGTCTCAGTGAGCTCTGTGGTCACCTTGGGGATGGGGTGGGTGTCCCCTGCCCCCTTGGTGGTCACCTGTGTCCCCGTCAGGGCGTCCAGGAGCCAGCCAGCTGCAGAAGTGTCCAACAGCCATGCCGTTGGGAAGGAGCCCAGGGTGCCCCCTTCCCTTCTCCGCTGCAGAGAACTGGGTGCACATTTGCTCTGTGATTTCTCCCTGCCTACAGAAAGATTTTCCCAGACTTTGTAAATGTAGGAGAAAAGGTATGTGAAACTCAAAGTGTTACAGAGGAAGGATTCTTGTAGGTACAGAAAGAATTAGAAATAGATAAGCTTTTGGTGTTGTGATACCGGAAAGGTAAGGATGGTCCTGAGCATCTGGAAGTAATGAATGCGCTGAAATTTGTTTCACCGGGCATGCGACTGCAGTTTCTCTAGTGATATTGTGGAAAATCCTGGAGTTGCACATTCAAATAGGCACCAGGCTACTAGCTCTAACAGGTTTGTGGCACCTTTTATATTTGCCGCTACTAACAAATTGCTTTTCCTTAAATTACCACTTAAAGTCTTCCGCTGCCAGAATGAGCAAGTTTCTCAACTGAAAATATTGATAAAAGATTTTGAGCTGCTTTTGAAACGTGTTACTTTTTTCAGATATTCACTTCAAGGTTTTATTTCTCACTCCCAGCTTATTTTTAGAAAACGACTCTCAAAATTCAGTTGGTTTTAGAGTCTGAAAAATCACCTCTCGTTAATGCAGATTAAGAAGAAAGAGATGGAAGACGTCCTTTTCCCCTTTAATCACTTACGTTGCGAGTTTCAAATTATCCGATGACCGCCTCTTTTCTTTTTAATGGCTGCAGTGGCTTACAAAGGCCACTTTAAGTTTCTCGGCTTTTTACTTCCTTTTGTGTGAGGTTGTCAGCGCCTGAGCCCTGGCCCTGACATGCACAGATCGGCTGGTTTTTCTCCTTCAGATCAGCGGCTCTGGACAGCTTCTGTTTCTCTGGCAGCCGCTTCAACCTGCTCTGTCTTGTCATCTTAGAGTTCAATATCTGCTGCTCTGAAGGAAAAAAAATGGGATGGGTTGGACCATTGTATTTGGTCTTTTGACCCTCCATGTTGCCCATGAGCAGTGAAGGATAACTTTTGACAAGCCATGTCAGATGTGACAGGCAATCTAGTTGGGTTGAGTGGAAATGTGCTGTACAAGTTTGAAGCCTTAGTTGGGGGCATTTTTCTGGTGTTCAGTGCATTTAAATTGACACTAGACCTCAGTGTTGTTTGCACACACACAGTGCGGGCTCGGAGGCATTTCCAGAGCATGCGGATTTAAGAGCTGAGATGTAAGCATCTCACATGCATTTTGCATATCGTGCCACCAGCCCTACACAATATGCACCTTTCTGTGTTCCTAGCTTTCCCTCCCTCAGGAACACGCGTTGAATTTAGCTTTCATCATACAGTTATGAGCCTATTTGATTTTTATTTTCTTGTAGGAAGTTGTTTTACTGTTCTATTTGTGCCTGTGGATCCTGAGGTCATCTGTGTGCAGTGAGAGACGACTCCAAGCGCGTGGTTCCACTGGAAGTTGTGGAATATTGCGAATTATTCAAAAGGCATCAAAGGAACCTTGTTAACCTTGAAACTGCTTTTATTTCTGAATTAATTATTCAGAAATGTTGATAGTAGAACTTTTGTAGGAAGCACATTTTCTGCAATGTTACATAGGCTTCAGTCAAGATCTTATTATATTCCTTCATTAATGGGTTGTGATATGTAGTTCCACTTTTATTTAAATTAATTCTCATTATGGAAGTGAAAAGCTAACAGATAACGTACTCCCCGGTAGTCTATTGAAACCCAAAGTCTATCAGAGCTGGTGATCAGGCTCTCTGCATTTCCACTTTCCCCTACCTTCTGCGAGCGCCCTGAGCCCTGCCTGCTGCCTGCTTTCCTGGCACAGCTCCACAGCTCTCCCACCTCCCGCTCAGATCAATACAGCGCACTGATGGGCAGCAGCAATAAATTACGAGAAATTACCTTTCAGATGCCCCATTCCACTCCAGCCTCTCCTCCTAAGCGATACCTTCATTTTCCTCTCTGCTGTCTTACTTCTGCCTTTTTTTCTTCCTTTTTTTTTTCTTTTCCCCCTGGTATCACATAAAAATGTTGGCTCGTGGGTCTGTGGATTTCCAGCTGGTTTGTCCCAACTGGATGATCTGTTTGACAGCCCTTTGCTTTGTACCCTGCTTCTTGGAAGTAAAATGCATATTTGTTCTCCTGTCACTGCCAAACCATACTCTTCATCATCTTCTTGCCCTTTTTAGCTCCCTGATTAGTACTTAGATTGCCCAAAGATGAAAATGATACAACTTATTGAAATGAATCTTTGGCCCTTTTTTCTGACCTGTGTTAAATCTCGACCGCAGAAAATGCTCGTTTTGTTCAGCTGCAAGTATGGGCAATCAGGACTTTTTCAGCATCCCTACTCAAGCTGGTTTTGAAAACTGATCCGTAATTGTACTTAAAGAAAGAACTTAGTATCATTTAACTTTCTGTGACTCGCTGAACTGCAGTAACTCTTGGTTTCTCTTTCTATTTTCGTAAAGACTTGACCCACAAGCTTTTGGAAGAAGAAGATTCGAGACTCATACTGGTTCTGGTTTTCAGTGCCTTTTTGGAATGCCATATAGTAAAACACACAATTTGTAAATAACAGTTCAGTTTATTTTTACAGAAATTTTTACCAAAAATGTTAACTTGTACAGTGGCTGCAACTGGGCCATCTCTTTAATCACTGAAGTCCTTGCCAGCCTTCTCCCTAGCATTTTAATTCCCCTTAAATCACAATTAATTAAATAATCTGTCACTCATAAGAATAAAGGTTCCTTCTTGCCGTGAGCAAATAACAATTCCTCACTTCTCAAAGCTTCCTCCTCTGCCTGCCCAACAAAGCAGGGGAAGATGCTGTCGTCTTTCCCTGACTGTTCTCTACTTTCCTGATATTTCCAGAGATATTTAGAAAAATAATCTCCACATCTTTGTTTCTTCATCTTCCAAACCCTTTAATAGACATATAATATGAAGAATTTTAAAGACATGTATGTTATTGATAAATGAGTAATTCTTTCATGGATGTTGACTCAGATGTATGGATGTATCCCTTCTTTCTTTGTTGTCCATCTCTTTTATCCATTGGTCTTTGAAAAGTTTTGTAGGTCCTGGCTTGTGGAGAACTTTAACTGCTTTTAGACTCTTCAAGTATCTCATGGATCATTTGATTGCCTGTTTAAAAAGACAGCTATTCTCACATGAGACTCCAAAAGGTTAGCATTTACCTGTGGGGGAAGTAAGTTTCTTACTCAGCATAGAGTTATCTGTGGTGGCCTGTATGCATGTGCAGATGTTCTGCTCACTTGTGGTTTTCTTGATTCTCTATGAAGAAATGAGTTAAACCATTTAATGCCATAGAATATTTGATATTACACAGGAAAGAAGAAAATTCTCAAAATTGTAGGTATTTTTCCTTTAATACTTTTCTTTTTTGTTGTAGTTGTTGTTTAGAAAACTAAACCTCTTCCATTTTACCCACAAGTAAGATGACACATATGAGACTGGCTATTTAAAACTTGTGTTACAACAGTAGTAGAACTATTTGAAATTTCAGGTGGGATTTCACAAAACGTATTTTTAGTATGGATGTCTACAAGACATCTCTATTGCCTCCCAGACTATGATCTATAATATAGTTGAAGCATCAGGAGAATTTTGGAAAGGATGTATTTTGTTTGTGTAGGGAGGAGCTCTGATGTGCTCTGTATTGCAGCCATAGGACTTCATGGACAGAATAAGCGCTGCTCAGGACAGGTAGGTTGGGGTATAGTGTGCAACCTCACTGTAGGAACCAGTTTTCTCTACTGAAAGCACAGAAACAATATCATAATAGGTAAAGGGAGGCTTTAAATTTCTCAGGAAGAAGCCTGTGTTTTTTAGGTGGGGGAAAGAAGAGTGGAGGTTCATCTTTGGGCCGTATTAATTATTCAGGGAGAAAATGTGCGAGCACAAGACTGTCTGGTCGTGTAACATGATAGATGTCTAGTATAGCCTATACAAAAAAGTAGATTTTCTTTTTTTTCCTCAACCATTAATGAAACACGATGGCTTCCATACAGCACAGTGCTGCTTGGTTAACTGCATTACGTTTTCGGACCACAGGCCCTGTAGCTGTGTGCGTAAGGCTCTGAACTGGCTTATTCATCCTTTTAATCAGAGTGAAGTACAGTCTTCTGCTGCAAATTACGGTGTCAAAAGTTATCTGCTCTTCCTCTCGGCTTTCAATTTTCAAGTCCACAATGGAGTATTTGCTCTTGAAGCATGCATACAGCAAACGTGGATGCATTAGTCCAAAGTGCTTCACTAGCAGTGGCTCTTGAAGTCTCTGCTGCTCTGTGAGTGCCTGTGCGCTGCCAGGCCGAGGTGCCCAAGTGCTGCCAAGCACCGAAGCGCCCTGGTGCCCCTCGCCCCCTTCAGCCGTGACTCCACCGGTGAGGAACTGCTTCGTGCCTTCAGAGGGTGCCCGGCTCTGGGGCCGGAGTGCTCCCATAACCTCCAGCCTGAGCGAAAACTGCTTCGGCCTCTCGAGCTCTTACCGGGACAGCCTGTGTTCGCGAGGGATTCGACCCTGCCAGCAGCCTCTTGGCAGAGTCTCCCCCGAGGGCACCTCGTGGCCCCCTGGCCTGGTCCCCGCACGCCGAGAGCAATCCTGCGGGACACCGGAGCCGCCTCCCAATGGCCTTGTGGTGTAGGCCCTCTGTGTTAACCAAGCACAGCGTCAAATTTCTCACTCCAGCTGCAGCGGTGTGGCTTCCACAAGGCTGATTTGCGTCTTCCTCTTACTCAGTTTTGGAGTGATATATATATATCCTGCTGATAAAGGCAGCTGAAATTTCTCCTGAAAGATTATTCAGGTTTATGCCTAATTCAGCAGCCAACAATATCTTCTTTTTGTCCTAATGCTGGTAATGACATGGATAATAATCTTCACTCTGTTGACTTAAGGGGAGCCGTGAAGACGTCGGTGATTACACAACTAGATGGCTTTCTCTGGCTTGCACAGCACCGCGCAGACTCCCTAGCAGGAAGGTTTCCTTCCATCGCGCAGCCCGAGCACACACCCACCACACAGCCTTGTCCCCCACCATAGTCCCACGCGGTCCTGCTTTTACGTTTTCTTACAAACATCCGTGTGGTAATTGGTGAGATTTTTGTACTGTAATGTTCATTGCACACAGCTCCATTACTCAGCACACTTCCTTGTTGTTTTTTTAGGCTGTCTAAATGGTTATTAGACGAAGCCCTTTCTTCTGTCTGTTGTCAGGGTTAAGTTTTTGTAGAAGTTGAGGGGAGTTCAGCAGAGATTTCAGATTTACTTCAGTTTTGGTGCGGCTCCCAGTTGTGTGGTAGCTGGATTTGAGTAGATTGTTTTATAATGTTAAGCTTTTGGGAAAAGATGGAGATTAAATAAGCCTTTTGGTTTCTTTAATTACAGGCTCCCAATAAACCGTGAAGTGCTGTGGAAGGGCATTTATTCCAGAGATGGGCATTTTGTCCTTGCTTCCAGTCCTAGGATCTGAAACTGGAGGGTGGGGACAGGGGGAGATGCCTTCCTCGGGGCCTCGCTGCAAAGAGAGCTCTTGTGTCTGGAGGCACGTCAGAGACCGAGTCATTCTGGTTCAGGGCCCCATGTCTGCGTGCCACCTGACCCGTGTCTGGGGACAAGACACCAAAAACCTCTGCGATTTTGCAGCATGCCAGGGTCAGTCTGTGAGGGAAAGGGGAGCAGTTGCGTCTTCTAGGGGCAATCCTTCTGCCAGCCCAAAGGAGTCAGAGGGGTTCTTGCTGTCACCAGCGCCTTCTCAGGGGCCTGCCCACCTTCCTCTGCCCAGGGACAGGCTTTCAGCCGCCCCATGCTCATGCCGCAGAGCCCCTGCGATAGGCACCGTGCTCTGACAGTGCCCTTCAGAGGACATACAAATAGCGTGTCCACAACACGTAAAGAAGAGCACCTCTGTGTGCTGATACAGTGCTTTTCAGTCATGCCAGCAGGGCAACGCTTCTGGTGTTGATTTTTTTTTTTTTTTTTTCCCCCTCTAAATATTACTGATTTGTTTATTTTTTTTCCTTCATACTAGATGTGCTTTTTTTTCATAAGCCATTCACATGTGAATTAAAAACAAATTAGACTGCTGGGTCAGTTAAGTATTAAAAAAAAAAAAAAAAAAAAAGGCATAGAGCAAGCAGTTGGCAATAAACTTGTCCTTTTTGGCACCTGGAATAAAAACAGTAACATAACAGTACCTTTATATAGCACATAAAAATATAATTCAGGATAAGAATTCAGAGGTCACAGCAAGTGGTTAGCTAAATAGCTCTAGGGAGTTAAAATAGTTTGCGTATACAGAGATAAGGTGATATTTTATGCAGAAAGCTTATGTGTGGTTCCAAAGCATGATGGTTTAAATACAGTAAAATGACTTTGAAAATAACGTGCAGAAAAAGTTAAATTATTTTTGCAGATTGTAAAACGTGTGCACTGAAACTTATGAGGTGACTAATTCAGCTATATTTTTAAATATCCACTTTCCTTTGCTTTAATTAGGGGATTGTGTCTGTATTGTTCCCTACCAACAGCTTCCTTCATTTCTTTTGCCACACATTGCTTTTGTTGTGAGGTGTCATTATGCTTGAAAAGCCTAACGGTGTTTTTTGGCCATGGAGAACTTGTGGTAGAACATTTTGTAGGTGTAAAGTCTTCGGGGGCTGAAGTTACTCCCTCAGTATTTACATTTGGCTGCTAGACTTATGGCTCCTCGGGGTATGTTTTTACCCAGCACTATTCAGATTGTATCTACAGCTCCAATTACTGTTAACTGGAATTGCACCTTGAATCGCTGTAGGTACTGCTGCAAATGTGCCCTCCCGAGCCCCTCCTTCCCCCCTCAGTGTTTCAGGAATGGTTATCAACGTGTTGCAGAAAAACAGGCATTTTATGAGAGGTATTCTGCCATTAAATTAAGAACCACGGTCTTTCCCATATCTTGCTTTGCAAACATTTTTAGCCATTGAAAGTTATTACAAATTTTCATTCCTGCTAGCACTGTTAGTAGAGGCAGTTAGTTAGTTTTGCAACAGGACAGGGCACAGGATTTACCCAAAGAAAAGCCCATTCGGATTCATGTATCAGTGTCCTCAGCATGAGGAGTTATAAGAAGCTGGGGTGCAACTTCTACTCGTGAATAGTTGTTACTGAAAAAATGTTCAACAGTCTGATTATGTATAGAATATGCGTATATTCAATTAAAGTAACCCTTTCAATTAACAGACTGTGTTAATGCTGAGATATTCCTTCGTGTAAGTCTCTCAGAGCTGAAGCAGCTCCTGGCCCAAAGCGTTCCACGAGAGACCTGATGTTAATTTCTGTTTCTCCTGAAACTAGAGCAGTTTGTTCTCAGCTAAACTAAATCTGAATGAACTGTCAACCATCATGGATGTTTTCAGCTTATTTTTTTTTCGCTTTTTATAATGTCAACTGGTCCTAGGCTGTAAACCTACTAATAACTTCTTATTCAAATTCAAAGACTTGTATACAAATAAACAAAGAAGTAAAGTAGTTAGATTCTGTCAGACTACTTGCTCAAATACTTCATTCACTGAAAAATATCAGGTCAACTAAAATTATTCATAATCTACAGTCAAGTCTGCCAAATAGTTTTGAGTATGGAAAATATTCGTTTGTTTTCTTAGAAATTAACGTAAGATTTACTTTTTTTCAACAATTGCAGTAATAAAAATCCTTTAGGCTTTTCGCGTCTGTTAGCATCTAAGATTCTGTATCACTTTGTCAAAAAGTAGTATGAAGAGGATGAAGGCTTGCTCTGTTACTTTAACCCCTTGCTTATAGAAATCTAAAGAAACAGGTTTTTTGAGTGTCCATGACCAGTTCTTGCAGATAAACCTTGATTTTACTCTGATAGTTGTCATGAGGTGTATTTACTACTTTATATAAACTTAAATAACTTTACACCAAATGCTTTGTAGAACTTCTAAATGCAATAAAGCTTAACACGCTGTACGTTGTTGAGCTTAGCAGAGTAGCTCACACTATTTCATTCTTTCTGAATTACTTGCGATTTACTTGTGCTAAACGAATCATCTAGGGCTGACACAGATGTGTGTGTGAATTCACTCATGTTGGAGTGAAGCTGGTAAGGATGGGAGAGAGGCATGATCGCTAGGTTTGAGGCATGCGATGCTGTCAGGAAGACGGGGCATTTCACGCAGGGCTGATGCCATGAATCAGGGCTGGAGTGTGCCAAAGCCCCGCACGTCTTCCTGGCCAGAGTGATAAAATTTCATAATATTAAAAACATTTTGACATGTTTTTCAATGACCCTGTGGATTTAACATTGAAAACAAACAGTTTTAAAAAGCAAACCAAGAAGAAAGCCCTAAACAAAAATGAAGGCCATTGGTTTTGCAGCAAGGTGTGCATATATGGTAGTGGATACAGCAATGTTTTCTCTTTTTTCACCTTTAAAGTGTAGCTTTTTGATCTAGAAGATTAATTTCTTTCATCAAGGAATTAAACAATTGGTTAAATTCTGCGAGAACATATTTAAACATATTGAAAAGATGTAACCAGTGACACGCTAAAGGGTACATTCCCCATAACGCCCATAATAATGTGGTCATCCAGGGCTTCATTCATTAGGGCATTTCATTTACATTGGCCTACCTTAAATTTCATGTAACTTTTTTATATATCCAAATTAATGCATTTGTTCTCCAGTCATAGAAAAACCCTGCTAATTCCTGTCACTGTGAACAGGATCTGACTGCGGTCTCCAGGTGAAGGCTGATTTTAGTGAGGTGGGATGAAGGAATAGCATGGTTTCACATGGCCACGGTGATGATCCTGGCGTTGCACCAGTCAGCCAGCTCCCTTGTTCATGCTGGAGGACTTGCCAACGTGAAATGCTGCTCCAGGCTTTGCTCCCACACGCAGCCCCATTCAACATCTGCTTTGGTGGTTTCTGGCTCCTCCTTTTGAGGATCCATTTTGCAGCTCATCCTCCTGTAAACCCAAGCCACTGCAGCTGAATCAGGGCTCCTTGTCCCAGTTAAATCTATGGTGAAATAACTTTTGGTAGTCAAATCTGACCTGCCTCCTCTGTTCCCATAGATCTTCCTCTTTCAATGCCTACCTAAAGGAAAGGAGAGGACAGAGGGCAGCCAGGACTTGCATGGGTGGCATCGCAGATGTTACTAGTTTGGTTTTTTACTTGTTTTTTTTTTTCATGGTCTTAACATATCTTCTCACTTAGATTAACTCTCCATGTAGTCGTTCATGGTCATAATGGCCATACTGGTGTAGCCTTCTGTAGAGATCTTTTAAATTAGTAGAAAAAAAAAAATGATTTTTCTCTTTTTAATCAGATTTTTTTTTTTGAGGGGGTAAACTGTTAAGCATCCTTCTCTCCATGATACCTCAACCACATCGAACTTACTCAAGCATGATGGATATCATGTTTCATAAATACCATTTCCTACGTTATTATTTGTTATTTTATTTCACATGTTAAACAACTGAAAAAAATGACCTGGAAATAAGTTGCCATTAAGGCAGATTATTGTAAGCTGCTGTTGTCCTTCCTTTTCTTAGCACAAGAGAGAAGCATTTTGCATCCTGCTTCCAGACTGACAAATTTGCTTTCTTGCGAGACATTTTAGCTGTCGTCACCAAAATCTTGCCCAATTCCTTATCCATTCGCTTCCACCAAGATGGAATTCTCTGCACGATAGGAATAAAATGTGTATGTGTGTCCGTGTGAGGCCATGTCCAATACCTTGCTTGGATTTCTTTTTCTTCAAAAGAATAGGTATGCACTCTCCCAATCAGGCATACATTGCAAGCCAAATTTTTAAGCAAGTGCGTGTGCTGGTGGTATGGGGCTGTTAAGTCTACACCCAGCACTTAGCGCTTGACACCTCATACTGAATATAAGAACAAACCTGTGAAACCAGGGTTCTTACAAAAGGCTTCCTCAAACCGCATGATCTCATCCGGAAGAGGCCTCTAAAAATAAACACCCTTCATGTTAGCCTTTTTTACAATGCTTCATGCTTTAGCTCTTGTATAAATATCTGCCACATTTCCACCAGGAGTTATTGCTGTTATATATTTTACAGACACTTTACTGTCATCTAAGTGGTTTATTTTATTCCCACAGCTAGGAGAAAACTACAAAAGGAATTTTGTAATCTGAATGTGATTGTGGGCAGAGAGTAATGTTTTGAAAAGGAGCTAAGAGTAAATTATATCACTGCTTTATTGCGTTTAAGAAGACTTTTCTATTGTGCTAGGAGTTAACATTAGTTTTCAAAGTTATTAACTGGATGTGGTTTTATTATGACTGTGTGTTTTGTCAATATATGACTTTTCTGTTAGGTTTTTTGGTGCCAGTTAGGCTGCAACTTTGGCACAGTTGAAGTTTAAATATGTAAACTCAGCTCGTGTTGAAAGTTTGTTTAGGTTTTACCTCGCTCTCAAATGCAGCAAATAAAGTAAACATTTTTTTCCCTAGCAGGCTATTTATAGAGAGGCTTTCTTTAGGCGTATTGTTGTTACACTGTGTTGTTTTGACAAATCATATTTGGAGAATCACACTCCAAATATTTGTAAAGCCTTACGGGATGGCTTTTGGTGGAGATGGAAGTTGTGTTTCTGACGTGACCTTTCCAGCTGCCACTAAGTGGCTTTTCTGGCAGGAGGCTCGGTTTGATTGACGCAGCCTTCGCGCCTCCCGGGGGACGCCAGGCTCTCACCTCCGCGTCGCGGCAGCCTGAAGCGCCTCGGCGTGTGCGTGCACATATATATATGCGCGTATATACGCACGTATATTTATCTCACCGGCACATGGCGCCGTGTGATGTGCTCTCAGGCACTTCATACGAGCCGGTTTTCAGAGGCTTGTTACCGTGTTCTCCTGTTAAGAAAATGCTGGAGCCTCTACATCTGCAAAAAATGACTTAAAGGCTAACTCTTGCAAAAATCAAACAAACAAGCAAATCCAGCCAGTGCAGAAGTGCTCCTCCTCTCTTCCTGAATCACAGAAATATACGCTCTGGGGCAGAATTTATCATTAATATATTTGATGTATTTTATGCCTACGTATATTGAACAGACAACTAGAAAGGAGGAAATATGAAAACATTTTTTAACCACAAAATCAAAATGTCAGTTGATATCCAACTCATATAATTTCTCTGATTGGAAAACAATTGAAGTGGTCTTAAAAGCTTACGCAGATAAAATGAGGATTATTAACACGAGTAGTTCTTTCCTTGAATTGTTCTGGGAAAGAACAAATGCATGTTGCTAGCAACTAGCACTAAGCTGTAGTAAAAACTTCTTATTTAAAATAGTGTTTTTAAAACTCCGTAGAAAGTTAAATGTGTTAAATTGAGTTTTCAGACTTTATGAGCTTTTTAATAGTAAATATAGCAGCTTTTATTGCAGATTCATGTGCTAGGCACTGTGTTCCTTCCCCTCGCAGCAGTGTGGTGCAGTGCACCCGCCTTTTCTCAAGAGGCAGATGCACTCAGGAGGTGGGGACGGCGATTCAGGTCGAGGAGAGGATGTGTTGGTAGAAGTACCAGAAATTGTTAACAAGGAAGGACTGAAGTTTTTGTTTTTCAGTTGTAGTTGCACAAGGATCAGATGCTGTATGGTTTCTGATGCCAGTGTAAGTGTGGGAATAAAGCTGTGGTAGTTGCTGGGGGGTTTATTGTTGGTGGGTTTTTTTGTTCGTTTTGGTTTGGGTTTTTTTTTTTGTCAGTGTTTTTAATTCCTTTAAATTTTGAAGGTAGTGGTCAGGAAATTGGCCCACGGTTTTGTGCTGAAGTCCATTTGCTTAGCAGGAAGGAGTGCAACATCAAATGGGAAAGAAAGTCTTTTATTATTGCCTTAATTTATGCATTACTATAGTTTGCGTCTTACGTGTCTAATGAGCTGTTCCTGTGCATCTTCGTTGCCATAGCATATCCATACGAGCCTTAATTAACCATCGCTAATTCTATATGCACCCAGCGTAGCTGCTGGGGTGGCTGCAGAGCGCTTTCATCTGCCCTCCTCAGGAGCTGCAGGTACATCGGCACCGGTGCTGGCAGCCCGGATGAAAGGGGCTGACCCGCGCGGGCGCAGGGCTTTGATCTGCTGCAGCAGGTCAGCGGCTGCCGGGGGACTGCTCTGAAGAGCAATTTAAAAGTTGCATTTGTGCAACATCAAGTGGAACGGCTGCACGGCTCATGCAGCGCAGAGCTCTTTGGTGTACGGCGCGGGTAGCAGGGAGGAGAGACACCAGCCCGTCCTCCCAGATGAAACACGGCAAATTCGGGATCCGAAGCCCCCTCGGTGCCTGCACAGCGAGTCTGCCTTTAATACTACATATTTTTGGCTTTACTCAAACCGTCAAGCCCATAAAGGTTAATTTGTTTTACTGTTTATTTGTCTTCTCCCTCTCGGAACACACTGTAAAAAGACCATACGTTTGCCGTATGGATTTACTGGACTGTTCAGTATTAAATATAAAGTGCAAGTATGGACTATATAAAGTAGAAATATTTCATGGTATGTGCGAAAACATGGTTGATAGACTAGAGAAGCTTCTTGTGAGCCAGGGTAATACGATCCATGCAGAGACCAGTAGATATCCATTACTAAATAAAGTGCTCTCATGAAGCGTAATGTGTTCCTGTGAATTACTCCATTACCTGTCAGGGTTGGTGTTGACGTGGCCTTGGTGGCTGCTTACACCACTCTTAGCCCAACTGCTCTTTGTGAGGATCCTAGTTTGTAATTACAACCAGCTATTCATTTTTTCTGCGGGAGCATCCGGAGCTGGGGGCTGCAGCCTGGCGTCCGCGGGTCCCCTTCTGCACAGCCCGAGCCCCAGCGCCGCCGTGCCCCCCGGGCCCCAGCACCGACATGATACACGTTTTTATTGCAGCGGTGTCCGGCAGCTACGCTTACACGTAGCTTTTTGGAGGTAAGTTGACTATAACCAGCTCCCGCACAGCTGGAGCAGAAGGGCAGCGTTCAGGTACCAGTGAAACAAAAAGATTTTACCGCACTCGTGTGCACTGTGTGTGTGTATGTATGCACAAAGTCCCCTTGGCAGCCGAGGGAAAAGGACTTGCTTTGGAAATTCAATGTATGCCCATAATGCTTCCAGTGTCTCAGCAAGTAAGGAAAAAACACCCCTCTGAATTTCCTTAAATATCTAAATTCTATTTGCAATGCTCCCACAACCAGGTTTTTTGTATGTTTTATTAACAGTCAGTGCGTTAAATAAGAACAGACCTTCCTAACGTGTGCTGCGGGTGAGCCGTAGCGCATCCTTGGCCACCTCCGTGCGAGTGCTGGCATGCGACTTCCAAGTGTGGCCTATGCAAAACTTACCCAGTGTATTTCGTCTGGATATAGCAGTGCAGTCAGCACTGATCTTCCAGGCGTTAAAATATGAAAAAGGGTTTCCTCGTGCACCCGGGCGCACGGGCGGTGTGGGTCCATGACTATTTACCGCTTTCTCCTTTGTAGGCAGCAGGAGCTCGGAGGTTGGTCCGTGCCGCGATCAGGGCTGGCAGTGCTTTGTAGGTCTGGAGCAGAGATTTCAGGGGGGGAAAAACCTTGAATATTTATCACCTCTGGGGCACATTGCTTATTTATGGTATTTCAAGACCCCTCCCATCCTGCTGACGTTTTATTCTGTGTGGTGAGGACAGGACTCGCACTTCATCGCACTTTCCAAAGTCTCTGTGGTAAGACACAGGGCCTGACTTGAACCTCGCATACAGCTTGTGCCAAAAAGCATATAGTTTTAATTCAAAATGGCTTTTTCCTCTCCCTGCTGCACCTGCTGACTGGAATAATGTTGCTGAATATGGTTAAGTTCTGGCTTTTCATGTATGATTTTTTATTTACTTTTTTTCAGTTACAGCTAATCTGTTTGGAGCAAAGTCCTTTGTCACTGAAGAGTAATGCCACTGATTTTGTTCTGTCCAAGCAGTTTCAAAAGCATGTTTATAGGGCAGCATTTCTAATATTTATTGCACAAGGTCAATTTTGGATGAATCAGGATGGATACAGTTGGCAAATATTCCAAAACTGTTCAGTAGTTCAGAAACTGAGCAGGAGTCGGATGAATCAGAGGAGCACTGAGATGTTTCCTTTCTGATATTGAATTTCTCTTATCAGAAAAAAAAATAATAATAAAAAAATAAAGCTTATTTTTGTGAGGAAGCCTTGGGCACTTTCACGTGAAGTGGAAATAAGTATCTCTTATGAAGTGGAAATAAGTACCTCCTCTGTTTTTTTGTGTGTGTATTTTAATGTCCTGTTACTGGTATAAGCAATGTTAACAAAGAGATTGCTTGTCAACAGCAAAAGTTTTCTAAAGATGCTGCCTCCACAGACCTCAACTATGAAGAAGTTTCCTATAGGAGCTCCGTGATTTTTCTGCCTGTGATGCACAGACTTTTTCAAGTCTACAGACTACCAAAGGTTTTGAGAGGTAACCAGAAAAACATGCCTATTTTCAGTGGGCTTAAGTTCTTACGCAGGAGTTCTCACCTTCTCTGGAAAAAAAAAAAAAATTAAGTACCAATATAAAACGATTGAAAACATCTTCAAGAAACAATAGGCAGTGTTGGTGGTATGTTAATAGGTACATATGCCAAAAATATGAAAATAGCTTATTCCATTCATAATTTTGTTAATACTGGAACATTACCTTATCCTAAAGTTCCACTGTGACCAGGTAGGAATAAAAGGTTAATTTATGCCTATGTAAGGCATTAAATAGGAGGATTTGTGTTGAATTTCATTAGGGGCATTTTCCCTCTGAGCCCGTACTCTGGCTGGAGGCAGATACCAGACCATTGCTCTTCCTCCATTGATTTTCTAATCTCAGCCTCAAAGAACATTTTCTGCCCTTTCATGATTCTGTGATACTGTCATTTTTATGATGCCTATATCCTTCGTAATTGTTAATAAGTAAAAATCTTAGAAAACAACAAAAATGACAGAACACTTGAAGTTGGAAGAGACCTCTGGAGATCATCCAGTTCAACCCAGAGCGACACTTTTGAGTTGGGTGGACCTCAGGATTGGCATACTTACTTCACCCTGACTTTTGCCTAGGAAAATGGATATGTTTATACTTTGAAAGCGCCTCTGAATACCCACATAAAATCTCTCCTTCAAGATCAGTCCTATTTCTTCATACGCTAGTGAAGGGTCAGACAATTGATCAGTCCCCTGTATAAACATTGCTAACCAGTGGCTTCAAAGACCCATCTTTGGGGCATATAACTGCAAGGTAAATTGGGCAAGGAGCATTAGTTGATTTTTCTTATCCACACCTATCCTCATTCCATCGTTGTCTTTACCCTGTGCCTGCCCTCATGGTCATGAGATGGAGCAAGATCCCATCTGACTGCAGCTCTCACGGCTGCTTCAGCCGCGTTTGCGGATATCCCACGCTGCTTTTGGATCGTCTCTCCTAGGTCAGCACACTCAGCGTGTTGATTCTGCTCCTCTTCTTTTGGAGCCGATGGGTCTGTCATAGCGTGTGATTTCAAAATTTGGGCACGGCACTTCCGGGGGGCCTCACCACTGCGTACAACAGAATAATTACTTTTAATGTTCTGCATGTGATCCTCCTTCTGATACATCCCAGACCAAGACCTACCTTATTTCTTACGGTATGGCACTGTCAACTTGGATTAAGTTTGCAGCCCAATACAGATCACAGAGCTTTTTTGAATTGCCACTGCCTGGTTATTTAACAGTCCTTTCTTAGTGTGCGTGTAATTGATTTTCTCTTCTTACTGGTTGCATTCTCCACTTGATCGTGACTCTCTTATCGTGCTGGCTTGGACTTTTTTTTATTTGTCAAAATAATTTCAATTTCTGATTGTTTCACTTCAGCTGGTTGGATTGTACTCCCGCTTGCTATCCATTATAAGTACAGTCTCTAATCAAATCATTAATAAAAACTAGGTTACAATTCAGGTGTAACCAAACTTTGCAGAATCTAGAGATGCAATGCCATCGCAGGCTGACAACCAATATTTGAAGTGGCCCGTCTATTTGGGTGTATCACATTGGCAACTGAAATGTGTTCTGGGACTTGCAGCTTGCATCAGTGCAGAACGCAAGGTTTCACACCGAGGTTCTGTTTCCTTTGCAATCGTTGCAGTAAGTAATTCTGCTTAAATTTTTTAAAACTTTTCTTGGCGTTGACCTTAAACTCTGTTAATTTAGCTTGTATTTCCCTCTCTTTTATGAGAATATCATCAGCAAAGGTATATAAAAATCTTCCTAAAGTCAGTATATATTGCCCCTATTGCTCTTGCCTTATCCATGAGGCCAATTATCTTGTCAAAGAAGAAGATTAGATTTGTTTGGTGGTTTATAACCTTATGAACCTGAGATGCTTATAAATATTTTAATAATTTGTTCCATTATCTCTCCCAATATCAAAGTTTGACTAGTCTATAATTTCTTCCTGTCTCTTTTTTCCCCATCTTTGCAGATCCTCTGGGATCTCGTCTGTTCTCCATGAGCTGTCAAAGATGGTCACTAACTGTTCGCTGTTTTAATGTATTGCAACGAACTGCTGTACTGTCAACTAGGATTTTGGAACCAGTTTCAGTATAAAGTGCTGAGGCATCACTCTGGTTTGTGTATGATAGTTATCTGACTATTTGGGAAGCTTTAATAAACTATTAGGATCGATGCCAATTGGTAGATGATTTCATGCAATATGAATGAAAGAGTTAAATGCACATGTGTATATATGTATATAAAGAAACACATTTTTAATCTTAATTTAGGGAGTTGGCTCATTTCTGTCAACTACATGGATATATTAATACGGCTTTTAAGGTACATTGCATAATAAAATACAGAATGTACTCCGTGAAGTTAATTTCATGCGCCTTCACCTCGGGCTGATTGGTATAAATTAAATTAAATCTTAATGATTTTATGCAGTCAACACGTAATGCAAAATCCTGTGGTTTCACTGTTAGAAGTGTTCTTAACTATTTTTACTGCTGAAAGTTTATATTTTGATGGTCTTGGCTGTCTAATGTATCCATCAAGGCTTGAGAAATTTAAGGTGTGGACGTGAAATTTGGGGTGATCGTGCCCCTCTGGCGGTGCCCAGTTGATCCCCCAGGTGACCAGCGTCTGTGTCGTGCAGCCCTTACTGCCGTTTGCCCTCGGAAGCAGACCCGGGTGTGTTTGATGCGGCGTGTGATGTGGAGGCCGTCCCCGGAGCAGCTGTCCTCGGGGCCAGCCTCAGGTGGTGCTCGTGGGGAGGGCCCGCATGGGCACAAGGGGGGCGCTGGGCTCAGCCAGGTCACAGCGGGCTGCTGCAAGGTGCTCTAAGAAGCTGCGAGGGAGGGAGGGAGCTGCCAGGGTGGGGTGAGATTTACGTTTAGCAGTCCTGCGTGCTATTCACATCCATAATTAGATTTTGCCATGAGTAACTCTCAACAAATGTTTTAGCGAAATGCTGCCAGTACTGCTTTTAAAGAAGAGCTTCCTCTGCTGTGGTGCGGCAAAACCCATGTCTTGCACCAGCACCTGCAGTGCCATGGATTAGTGTGATGGTACTGGCCCGAGACAGTGGGCATATGCGTTCGTGTGCATGGGTACGTAGGCTTAAATAATTAAAACTTTATTTCCATTGTGCTGCTACTTTGTGCACCGCAGAAATGTGGAGTGGCATTGCTGCCAAAGTGCAAACAATGCGTTTATCACGATAAATACCTTACCAAGAGTTTATTCTTGCTGCAAACAAAGACGTTGCGGTAGTATTATGGTGCATTGTTCTTGCTAAGCGAAGACTCATAGAAACCAGTGGTGCAAGCACCACAGTTGTTTTAATGAGAATTTGCTACTTACTAAAACATTATGAATATTAAATACTTTTAGTAACAAGCTTTATTATGCAGTAACATGTTTTTTCATACGGAACAGATATCTCGGAACTGGAAATTAATGGGTACAAAGGTTTGTTGTCATGCACTTCAGAAAATTTCAATTTGGTACTGTTACATTTGGAGAAACCTGCAGAAAAGAGCTAGGCTCATTGTTCTGCGGTTTAAGGTAAACCTGTGCGACCACGTTTGTCACTGAGCTGCGGTCCCAGTTCTCCGTCCTCCCAGGGTGAGGATTTGGGAGAGGGACAGCCGAGGCTTTCCAGCACCCCGGTGCAAGAGGACTTTCCGACTCTCCGGCCCCTCGCTTCTCCGGGCAGGTTCCCAGCCGCAGCGAAGGCTTGGCACCGCTGGTCCCGGCACAGCATCGCAGTGGGGACGGGACTCGGGCAGTGGCTGAGGACAGGACTCGGGCAGAAACCTGCCGTGGGGTCTCCTCTGCTTGACTGGGAGCTGCCGTTCATAACTTAGGAGGCTCAGCCAGGATGCCGTGCTACCAAGCAAGATAGGAGAGAGCGTTTTTTCCCCACAGATCTTTAAAAATGAGTGACTCTTTTAATTTTGCAATGTCAAGAAAAGACAGAGAAATGAAGTAATATTTTTACTTCAGTGATTTAAAACAATTTAATCTGTGGATAAACTCAACTGCAGCTTCAGTCTGCTGCAATTGAAATAAAATATTATGAAATATTAAAATTCTCTATACATGCACCACTAAGATTAGATAGTCATTAGGACTGAAATATTGGCATCCCGTTAATTATTGCTTTGCAAATGTTTGAGGGAGAAAAGGCGTGTTTTTTTCCCAAATGAAGTCCGGCAAATTAAAACCTGAACCAGAAGTGATAACTTAAAATATGATTTATTTTGCAATAGACATACAGAATAACCCCACAGAGATTGTCAAAAGTCAAACAAGAGCAGTGATAAAATGAAGGAATCTCACTAGCTGACTGCTTTATCTTATTTGCTCTAATTAATGCCAAGTAAACAAGCTTGTTTTCTGTGTGACTTAAAATTTTTGTCTTACAAGGGAGCAGCCAGCGTGTTGCTAATGCGGGACAGCGTGCAGAGGAGGCGTTTGGAGCAAGAGGGATAAAGCACAGCAATGCCGGCGGTGGCTCTGGCAGCTCTTTTGTTTTATTTCAGGGCAATTTGCTTGCTCTCTCTCTGAAAATCCCACTTCGTTCACTTTTGACGGGGTGAGCAGGTGCATCTCACAGGGGCTCCCCCAGCCTCCGCTAGCATTTCTGTTGGTTAAGATGTTGTGAATGGTGATGTTCCATGCTTTAGAGGGGCTGAAAAACGTATGTGTTGCCCTCTCCTGTTGCTTTCTC
>NC_049175.1:36676355-36686355 GCF_009769625.2 Cygnus olor
TGCCTTCCTTTTCTCCTGTCAGCACACGGCAGGGCTGCGCGCCAGGCCCCGTGAATCGTGCCCCTCACCGCGCTGCTCACGGCAGGTTTAACGGAGGAGGCCGCAGCCCCTGTGGGCAGGTTTAATGGAGGAGACCACAGCTCCTGTGGGCAGGTTTAATGGAGGAGATCACTGCTCCTACAGGCAGGCACGTCCTTCCTGTGCCCAGGATCTTCCAGGAGGGCTTTGGCGGTTCTTTGGGCATTCAGCCACCGATCAATCGGGCAGCTCCTCAGTGCGTAGCCCTCCTGGTGTCAGCACAAAGTCTGACTTACCTAGTGACATGGAAGTGCTTCTGCCTTTGTTTGGAGGAGGGTTATCCCTTTTGTTAATGTGTACTCAGCCGCCACCTCTCCTGTCAGGTGGGTCTGATGCAGCCGCAGGTATCTGCTCCTCTGTAAAACCATCTTCTTTTGTCTCTTATGGGTAGCATATAGGTTATAAAAATAAAATAAACACTGACATCCGGGTTGTAAAAATGAGATCAACATTGATGTTCTTTCACATGGTTAACAAAAATGTGCTGATGGCTTAGAAGAAAGGCAAAAAGCGATGGCTTTTGAAGGGCTGC
Source organism: Cygnus olor (assembly GCF_009769625.2). Taxonomy (NCBI): domain Eukaryota; kingdom Metazoa; phylum Chordata; class Aves; order Anseriformes; family Anatidae; genus Cygnus; species Cygnus olor. Next base: position 36,676,966 of record NC_049175.1, read on the forward strand.
GGTAGTGCTGGAAGTGTGCGTGCGTTAGATCTCACCTCGGCGGGCGGCGGGCAGCCGCTAGGCTTCTGCGACATTAATGCGTTTGCAATACATCCAAAGACCGGTCATATGATCATTGCTTGAATTCCTTGGATTTCTGAAACATTTCCTTTCTGTTATGCTTATCTACCCTTTATACGCTTTCTGAAGTGTTTCTAGACACATTTTTTCTACGAATTTTGCTTCTGCATGCCCATCTTATTTTCTTTGCAGTGCCTGGATAGCTTGTTTGCAAAGTTTGCTTGGCCACAGGATCCCATGGGGCTTGATTCAGGACAGCATGTGCATGCAGCCCTTGAAACCATGTCAAATAGTCCCCAGATCCTAAAAGGTTGGCTACCCCTGAGATAAGGCATCATGTTTAACGGCCTCAATTTTTCTTTTTAAGTGTTTATTTTTATAATACCTGCATGGAATGTCAGTATGCTTACAGCGACCGTATTAAATGTGTTTATACAATTTGGGGGGGAAGTAAAAAATAAAAATAAAAATAAAAAATGAAAAGGTTGAAGATAAAAGATATATTTTGATCACATTTAATCTTGTAGAAAACATTTCAAAGAAACTCTCACTTTAACAGTAGAGATAAATGTAACAAAACAGACTGTTACTGCATGGTTAAACTAAACAGTTCTGCGTTAATTACTGTATGCAGTCATATCCTTAGCCACAAATATTGAGTGGCAAACATTCTCATCTGAGGAAACACTTCTCTGTTTATATTGCACTAACCTATATGAAACATATTGCATGCCAAAATACAAGCAGCATGGTTCCTCCTACTGTACCTCTTTGTGTCTGTAATTAAACCACTGTTTTGGTTAATGTTAATACCGCAAATCATGTAAAAATAATGACTATTTATTTTTTTATTTTTTAAATTGTATTTTCTTTAAGAAAAGGAGAATGGGGAGCTGGCTGAGGATTGTGTGCACAGGATCCATCCCACAGATGAGCAGGAAACCTCGCGGTACCGCTCCGGGTGCGGTGCTCTTAGTATGGAATTCCTCCTACAGTCATTTTCAGATGAGACCTAGGAAAAAGATGAAATCAAAAATGGAAATGAGTGCTAGTTTGATTGTACTTAAGAATTGGATAAGCAGATGTCAATAAAGAAGGGTAAAAAATGCTTGGCCAGATTAAAACAAAAATGAAATAAGCACATTTTAGCTTGCAGACACTATCATCTGTCTGGGAGAGGAAGAAAGGTCAGAATGAGGGATAGACAATGAAAAACCTGTCATACCACCAAACCGATAGTTTAACAATAAAAAGGCTTTTTAAAGTGAGACAGAAGAAAAAGGAAAGTTTTGTGAAGATTACTGGGGGGATGCCAAAAAAAAAAAAAAGACAAAAAAAAAAAAGGTAGCTTTTAGCTACTGTCTCTTTTTTACATTTTCTTTTCCCCTGTAGCCATGGACTGTGGCTTTCATATGCAGTGCTCGGTGAGAGCCATGGCAGAGGGGACAGAGGAGGGCTGGATGTCGACGGCTCTGCGTTGGCCCCAGCGGTGCAGGAGGGAGGACCGGGTTCCAGTACAGTGGGTAGAAAAGCGCCTTTGACAGCCAGGTGAGCTGCCTGCCGCCCAGCCGTCCCCCGGGGCTCCTCGGAAGAGGAAGAAAGGGAGCAAAACCGCCCTCCAGAGAGAGGAAATGGGGCCTGATGGGTCAATTTGCCAGTCCCAGATGTGCTTAAAAATAGTTTTGGAGAGCACAAGTTAGAAGCGGAGGCATGACGGGGGTGGTGAGCAGTGTTTGCTTTTCAGAGCTGCTGCTGCGGCATGTGCAACGAGCATCGCCTCGCCTTCCCAGGTCGCCGTGACAATAAGCTCAGATGCAAGAGCCGTCATGGAAAAGCTGATGTGAGTGGCCAAATCAAGGAGACTTCTAGATTTTTTTTATTGGCATCCATTTCTTTTGTCCGTCAGAAGAATAGCTGCACAAAAATTCAACTCTGGCTGAGTCTGCACTCCATCTGAGGGAGCCTGGGTCTAGGTACAGCGTGTTGTTTAATCCTGCCTTCATGCTCGGAGTGGTATGCTTATACCCCTTCATCATCACGTTTGTGTCCTTCAAACGTGCCAGACGTCATCAGACTGAGGCGAAAGCAGGCACCACTTGACAAAACCTGCTTTAGGTTTGTAAAGAAGTCATCTTATGGCTCTCCTGTATTTCACGGTGAAAGCATCCGTGGAATCGTGTATATTTTTGGCAGAGAGACATGCTTTGGAAGTGGAAGGGCAGATATAAGGGGCAGAGATCTGAAGGAGGACGAGGGGTGTCCCGCCGAGGGGTCAGCGCCCCAGGCGAGGAGCGCACCGGCCAGCAGCACGTACCAAAGCTGCAGAAACGGGCCAGGGCATCCTGCCAGAGAGGCTGGATAAGGCAGAGAAAAGATCATGTGGTGAGGGGCTTGGGTAAACATTTCCCATAGAGGCAAGGCTTCTCTGTGTGCTGGAGATTTTTTTTCTGTTTGGTTTTTTTTTTCTGTTTTTTTTTTTTTCCTTGCTTCCTTTAGAAATAAGGCAGATGTGGTCATGCTGTTAAGTCCTTCCTCATTTCCTTTCCTTTGGTAATGTTTTATTTTGATGAATGGTGTCAGCCTGGGCTGACCAGGGCTGGGCACGTGATGATGCTCCTGCGGGTCCAGGCCAGCGGGCGCGGGGAGGCCATGGCACCCACCTCTGCAGCACAGCCCACGTCGCACCCGGCCTGGGTGGCAGACACATGGCAGCCATCAAATTTAACAAACAGACACATATCTGCTAGCTGTGGTACTTGAACTTCCTAATCGTGAAGGAATTGTGTCATCCACCGTGCGGGAGTTTCTGGCTTATCCAGCTTCTCTCTGCTGGAAGCTCTTTGTGGTGGGTTAATGATCTAACCAAATATCATGGTGCTCTTCAGTTCATTTAACCACCCTCTCTCTCTTTTGGTGCTTTTATAAATCCCATGCTAAATTGCAAATCCAAGCTTAAGTGTGCGTCTGTGTCTGTCTTCATAAATAACGCATTGCTCAGAAATGTTGAAGTGGAGCTAGCTATGAGTAAAACTGCCCTACAGTAATTCAAAGCTTTAAATGATATTTTGTGTTTGTTGTCTATGCTACGACTGTCTGAAGGATTCAGAAGCAAGATGTTTTGAATGCGACACTTCATTGTGATATTTTAGAAGCTTTTTTTTTTCTGTTTTACCCCCATTCCGCATGTGTATTTATATCTTTCTGCCTCCTTTTCAGACAGCAGTAGATGGTGAATCTTGGGCCTGCAGGAAGTGTGAGCTTTCTTTTCATAACACGAACAGTTACAGATGACTTCAAATAATGGATGACTTGTATAAAAATCCTCAATAGAAATGATGTAGTTCTTGTGTTTGGACAGCACAGATATTATATTACCTGTATCTAAAACCATTATAGGATCATGGGATGGTTCAGGACCTCGGGAAGACTCTTGTCCAGGCTCCCGCTTGAGCAGGGTCAGCTCTGCTAGAGAGTCAACACTTAGGATGGAATCGATGGAAATTTTCAGCAGCTGTCCAGATTGATCTTGCAGAATGTGCTCTGCAGTGAGAAACAACGGAGAATTTTAGTGGGTGCAAAGAGAGCATTTGACTATAGAATTGGGTATTTCCCTTCTCCAATAGAAATTGTCAGTAAACACTTCTTGAACTGTTACTTTATACACTGATTAGGCTTAGAAGTTAAATTTTCCATTAGTAGCATAAACGCCGTTTTCTTTTCCATTGAAGTTAAGTATTTGCGCTTTGCAGGAATGCGTACACAAGTTCTTGGTTCCGGCAAACCAAAGTAATCTAGCAGTTCAGGCAAAACTATATAAACAACATAAAACAGTACCTATGCCACTGATTTGTCTTCTCATCAGGCATTACCCCCAACATTTTCCATATTAACAGAACTTGCAAATTTTATTTTGTAGAGAAATGGATATGATCCCTTTTGGGTTTGTATCTACCTCATCACCTTGTATGCTACATTAAATTCACTTCGGTTCTGTTTGTACCTAAATGCGCAATACTTTCAGAGTTACATTTTCTCAACACAGGCTGATTTTGTGCTCTGAATGTGTGGGCTCACTTTCCATCCAGTTTCACAGTCCAACTTACAAATGTGAAGAACCATAAAAATATCTGATACAATATGCTGTTTTATGGCAGTCCACGTGATTTAATCCATCTCAACTTCACTGTAGGAATAAAAAGTTCAGTTTATATGGAATAAATATGGAAGGACTTATTTCTGTTGTAAAGATTTTCTGACAAGTAAAAATATAATCCTTTTTGAAAACCTCATTAGAAAATCAATTATATCATGACACTTAATGTTGTGTTATTTACAAGCAAGATGTCTTGTTGGGGAAAAATGCTATAAAAATTCACACTTAATACAGAAAAATGTTAGAACATAAAGAAGAGTTAGATTTCATTATTAGCATGTTCAAAGGAGTGATTACCAAATCCGGGTTTATGCTTAATCAAGAATAGCAAAAGTATCTGACCACATGAGTGACACAAGGTACTGCATGCTCAAAGGGACAAAGGCAGAGATCATTTCGGAGCAAACAGTACTGGTCTGTTTATGTTTTGGGTTTATGCACAGGGCACAGAACATGCACATCATTCCACTCTTCTTTTCCTCATTACACAGATCTTAATATTTCTGGATTTAAATGCCTTCAACAAGGGAAGCTTATGTTGACTGACACCTTGCAAATGGCTAATGGGAGGCTGTGGCTGGTAAATGAATGTTTTAGCTTTGGAGAAAGCATAGGAAAATTCTTCAACGTTACCATTTGATAAAGAGGGAAGGGAGGTTGAGTGGAGCTGAGCTATTTATTTTTATCCAGATATGAGACCTAGTTGAGATGCCGATATGCAAAATATCCACCAAGTTTTAGAATTTCTTATCACGAAGCAGTTGCATGCTTTTGAGACCTTTCGTAGTATTCTTTGTCCTTGTGGGCTTGGTTGACTGAAACCACATCCTTCCTCCTAGTAAAATATCCGGGTAACACGACTTGGCAAACCCACCTGGAGGTTGTACTACTGGAGCTCTAGTCCCATCTTCAGGGACAGTGATTCCAGAACTATCGATAGTCTTTGAGTTATAATAGTGGTCACTGTGTTGCCTGTTTAGAGACTTCTTCAGTATTCTATGGTATGAAGAGCAAAACATCCTGAGGACGTGCATGTGGTGTCAAATCTTTTGTCTCTCTTGCAAACCTGGGTCCAAGATGCAACATGATTTTGAAACTAATTTGGAAAAAAAAAAAATGAATAACAAGATTTCATTTCAGCAAGGAATAGCAACCACTTTAAATCTGGTGAGTCTGAATACAGTTTTTTTTTATGGCTGGAAAAATCAATTATTCAATTTACATGCTACTAATTAGAAACATGAAACAAATTGTTTATTTTTTTAAGCTAAAACAGTTTTTAGAAATGGAAAATGCTTGACTTGAAGCGGAAAATTTTGTTTGTCATGCAAATATGAGCAAGATATGGCTAACCTATTATACACTGCATCATTCATATTAAGGTAAATACAAAAAATACATTTCTAGCTAAAATGGTTGTCTTAAATAGCCTGCAATCTGAGTTTGTATCTGCTGCAGAACTAATGATGCTTATTTGCTGCAGAATAAAACTGAAAATATGAACCTTTCATTTGTACACTGCAACTATAGGCTTGTATGTGTATTTCTAGCAGAAAAAAAAATACTATGTTTTCATCTTTCTACGTAATGCTTATAGAACATCTCAGGCCATGAAAAGGACCTTGTGGCCATTTCCTGAAGGCGGGGCTGGTATCTGAAGGCCGTGTTGTAGCACGTAGGCTGGATTACTTGCTGGCACTGGATAGCTTTGAGGCTCTTTTTGGTCGGTAGTACTGTAGTCAAAGCAATACCCAGACAGGCGGCCAGCACTGGGAGTGGTGATTGGAACAAGGAGGTGTCATCACGACCCTTGTGCCAAGGCCACTTCTCCGGTGGCACTGGAAGAAAATCTTGCCCTTCCAATGGTCTTAACACAGGAGCATCCTGAGCATTTCAGGTTTGCTGATGATTTGACTGAGGAAATGTGACTAAAATGTGAGGGGAGCAGCTCGAGGTGAGGCTGACCGACCTCTAGTTCTCCAGATCCTCCTTCTCAAAGACACGAGTGCTACCTGCTTTCCTCCAGTTTGGGGAATCTCCTTGTGAACAGCACGTCATTCATCAGTTGGAGTTTTGTATTAGTTTCTGGTGTGCATCTGTGAGCTCTGGAAGGAAGGGTTTCAGAGAGAGCCACTGTATGAATTTTGGGTTTAATTAGTTTCTTAGTGCCATGCTTACTGAGCTGAGCTATGGTCTTAAGGTCTTGCAGACATAATAAAGCACATATTTAAGCAAATTTTCAAAAAAATTAGGTTTTTATCTTGCTATATCTTAAGGGATAAACTTCCTTGTTGAGGATGACTCTTCTTTATTTTGGGGGTTTTCTGTAGACATCCTGTTGCGTAGCCAGCAATCTCCGTTTAATCTTAAATGGTTGTGACATGAGTGCGTTCAATATGATTTAGATCTTGTGGCTGCATCAAGTAAAATCCTTCACTTTCAGTTTGGGTCCTCCCTCAGAAAATGCTCAAGCAGAGCTGCCCCCAGTGCCTGGTGTGTTTTCCAGATCCATTTGCCAGGAGATGGAAGAGGCCTTGCCACGTATTGGCAGCGTGACGGGGTTAGATCCCTGCCTGAACTCCCCGGAGGTCACAAACGATCGCGCTCGTTCACGGGGAAGGGACTGAAAGTACGGCGTGCGGCAGGCTCGCTCCCAGACCGCTGGCATGATTTATTTAGCAGGGGCTGAGCACCTCGCTGCTCTTTAGCAGCGGGCACTGCGTGCACAGCAGAGACCTGCCGTCCGCTCTCATTTGGCTGACTGTTAAACCTATAAAGTTACTTCCAGTAATGTTAACGGTCTGACCTATGTAAACAGAAGCGAGGAAATTTCAAGTTGGCTCTAAAATGTTATGTTAAATCTTTGAGAAACACTTGTGGCCAGCTAGAATGGCCTGGGTTATCATGTCTTTTTGATTATTATTATTTAGGAGGGGATTTCAACTTTCAATTTGTTTTTCATTTTGTGCCAGACATTTTTATTGCATTACTCATTTAATTAGATAGAAATATTTTGAAGGTGCTACCTGTTAAAATTACTTAGAAGGACCTACCTGATGTCTTAGAGCAGGCAGAGTAAAACACGGATGAGTTTATTATCCTCTGTGAATCAGTTTTATTTATGTTACTGGGCTGGAGAATGGAATTTGCTTGTTTTGGTTTTTGCTCTTCACAATTCCCATTGAACAACCCATTTTTGAACTGAAGTATTTCTGTGGGATGTACAGTGCCTGCCTCCTAACAGGATTAGGCCTGATTTTCTTTTCCCCCATCTCTCATGGACAAGATATTTAGGAATATTTATATTCACTTGTTAAAAATGAGGAAGGAAAAAAGTATTTTCTGAACTCCACAGAAGTAAAACCTCATTCCATTCTCTTGTATGTATTTTAGCAGTTTCCACAAAATGTTTTCAAATTCCCACAGCTCTAATCCCAGTTTAAAAAAGAGAAGTTTCGTTGTCGTTACAGGACTGATGATGTTGCAGATTCGATGCCGGTCAGAAAGCAACTTTCAGCCACAAAGCTTTTCTAATCGGGCGTGTGCAGAACATGGAAAAAGAGATGCTTGGTTCAGAATGCTTAAATGCATTCAGAGTATTAAACGTATTTAAAACTCTGGCCTGACCTCTGGAATAGCTGAACTTGGGGAAATACTTGGGGGGCATTGGGCACTGTTGTGGCTGTTTTCAAGCAAGGCATGGTGCAAGCCACCATCAACCCCATACCTGGCAGCTGGGCTGGGTTGCAGCTCTGTGCTTCCCCAGCCATTTCCTACAAAAACCCAGCTCATCGTGAGCCAAATTGTAAGGGCTTGGTGGTTTGTTTGGCAGAAATATGGAAAAAAAAATATGGCTGTCACTAATTGTGTGTGCCCTCCAATCCTAAGCTTAGTACATTTTTCCAGTGTATTTTAATATGTTCATGGTGCTTGTGTAAAAGGTTATGCTGATTTTTAAAATTTCCATTAAAAAGACTGTGTAAGCATGAAGTCTCTAAGAAATATGCTCACGGTAACCTTTTAATGATCGTAAATAGACTTGTATCTTCTGAAGGCTCATGGCTATCACCTTAACAAAAGCTACCATCATGTGGAGAACACATGGACAGTTTCTTTATGTACCATCATCATTTGATTTTAATGAAGATTTCTTTGAGACTTTGTTATTATTGCTGTTTTGAAGCAAACGGTGATCTTCAGTTTGTGAAAATACGCACTGACTTTTTTTTTTTTTTCTTCTGTACGCTCTGGGCATGACAGTCATGGCCAAATGGAAGTCATTTTGTCCCAGGGTGTTCCCAGCCTGTCACGGTCAGTCTGCTTGCTTCATTTCTGTGAGGAAAATTCTTAGAGATTAATTTACAATACAGTTATTTTCCTCCCATATGAAAATACATTTAATAGTGGATTATGACTTTAATAAACATTACAACTATTAAAATAAACTGTCCAAATATATTGAGCATAAACAGTATAATAAATTTCCTTAATTGGGGTACCATTGATCCACTAAACACACACTTCCTTCAAGCAGAAAAATATTTTAGGAAGTTAAGGCTTTGAATGGTTAAATGCGTTACGGGGAAGGATTCATTCTTTCTTTTAAGGAGCTTCTGAAGTTTCTGGTGTGTGTGTGTGTTATGAATAGACGGTGAGCGGTAATTCTGTTTTTCTCCATATCTCGACCTCTCTACTAGGCCCTAAAACTACTTTGATTTATGCTGCAGCATAAACCTTTTTTTTTCTTTCTTTCTTTCTTTCTTATGGGGAATCAACTCTTTTGTTATAGTTGTTCTCTAAGACCTGAAAAGAAAAATGTAGTGTCAACAGAGATAGGATGAGGGCCAGATAAGAACAACTCTCTCCTCAAATTCATTAATCTTGATGTTGGAAAATTCAGATATCCTACAGCAAAAACAGGCGGTGGATTTTTGTGTGCTGGGACTAGACTTAAGCTACGGGCTGAAAATTTGAGCCGAGACACCTGAAATCTGATTTTGGATTTTGAGTGCACTGCGCTCATTCTTTCCCAGGCTGGCAGCTAGGAAGGGAAAAATCCTTAACTTCTGGAAGAGGAAGTCTTGGGTGTGAGCTTGGAACATTCCTATGAAAAATAAGAGGGATGACAGGTAAGTGTGTGCGGTCTGCCCTGCCCAGATGCCTGCCACCATCCTGTC
>NC_049175.1:36691355-36713855 GCF_009769625.2 Cygnus olor
GAGACAGCCGAGGAGGCTGTGCTGTAGCAGGGACACAGATCCAGAATGGAGAATGCTACCTGGTCACCTGGGGACAGAAACCTGCCTGGTCAGCGTCTTCCTGCAGGCTGTTCTTCGTGCCGTGGGGCTACGTGCTGTCCGATGGGCAATAATGAGCGTCGGTGCTTGACAGACCTTACACGTGGGGATGTTCTCAGTTCGGTGTGCTGGGCGTCGTGAAAAGGCTAGTTCCCTCTGAAAGGCAATTGGGGCTGAGCTCAACAAGATTAGCAGAGGGTGAAGACTAATACAGCAGCACGGACTCTAAAATTTGAGTTCAGAGTGCATAAATCCTGCAAACAGTCTAAATCCCGGCTGAGGTAAATTGCTACATTTATCTTTGCTTATTCCCACGTAGAGACTTGTTTAAGTACAGCACTCGGATGGTCAGGGCTGTTTTTGCAGGGACTTCTTGATTTGTTTTTGCATAAGTATCCCGTGCTAAGTGGATAGAGGTGTTTGCCAAACTAATTTTTTTAAAATAGACCGATTCAGAGCACCTTTTCTGCCTGGTTGTTGCCAGATGCAGACACTGCTGCCCCACGAGAGCTGTCAGGAGGCGCAGGAGTAGCGCAGTGGGAGGACGCAGGCGGCCTTTCCGCATTAACAGCAGCCGGGAAGGGGCTGCTCTGTCTGCAGGCAGCAGGGCACAATGTCTGGAGCCGTGCAGCCCTGGGCAGGGCGAGGGTGCCCAAATCCCCATGGCCAGGCCTGCAGAGCTGCGCAGAGCCCAGCCGCAGGGACGATGGAGCGGCCGCGCAGGCAGGAAGAGCTGAGCGGTGCCATCCGTCAGCTCCAGGCTACGGTTTTCCAAGCCAGTGACGGTATTTCTGATTCAAATAATTAAAGTTTTATTCAGTTTGTTTATTGCAGTATTAGTAATCTGGAAAAGAGGTTTGCAATAATAATGTTCGTGTTTTTTCCTACTGTTAAAGCTTTTATTATGCTGCCCTTGCCAGAAAGCACATCGTAAGAGCTTGGATTCAAAATTAAATATGACCTCAGTGTTTTAAAACACAATTACAATAACTATCCATTTAGTATTTTTTTCTTTTACTTTCGACATATGGTCAATATACTTATGTCAGTTTTTAAAGGCATTATTTTATGCTATGCTAACTATTGAACATGTTCCAGCTGCTGTAGTAAATAGCGACGAAAAGAGCTGTTGAAGAAGTTCATTGCACGAACTGCTTCTTGGGTGAAATTACCGTGGTGTCCTGTGTCACGTGCTGCCTGTAGGTAAAGAAAAAAAAACCCACCTTGCTTGAGAAGAGAAACTTATATTATTTATATGGAACAGAACAAACCAATTTACAAGAAAGGCACTTAAGTGGGAAGCTTATTTATTAATGAGCGTAGTACACAAGCTAATGGGGTTGTAATGCAGATTCACCTAAAGCTCGGAGGACGGCAGTCTCCAGGCACTGTTCACCACTTCAAAAGGAGAGAAAGCATACTTCAGAAATATTCTTGCGCTATTCAAAACGCAGTTATGTAAATTACACTTTTGTTTGTCTCATCTTGGCCAGAAGGATCTTCGGTGGTCGTCTCCATCTCTCCTGCCATGGGACATGGGTGGCATTGCACAGCAGAAACCTCCCAGCTGCCAGGGCTGCAATTTTCAGCTCGCGTTGGGTCCCGCTTCGTGCTCCTTGTGCCCCGCACAGCCCCCTGGGGCTGCCCCTGCTGCCCAGGGGCTCCGCACCCACAGGAGGGTGCGCATACACCAAACCTTGGAGTGTGGAAATGAAGGACAATACTCCTTTTTTTATTGTGTTTGTTTGTTTTCCTGCCATTGTAGGGTTGTATTTCTATGAAAGTTCTGGTTTTGAGCCGTAAATTGGTAAGAAGCAAAACAAATTCTTCATCGGGCAATGACCTTTTAGGAACGGTTCTGCCAATGCCAGTGAGACAAAATCCCAAAGCCCTGTAAAAAACCTTTGGAGAAAGACAGAGAGTGTATTTATTAACTGTGCAGCTTTAACTGCCATGAATTAGCGGTATTCTCTAAGCGTCCTGTCCTGTGGTGACATCAAACTTGGCCAATGAGTGCCTGTTAGGAACCCAGATTTCCATAGGTTTCGTGATAGTTTAGTCTGATGCTGAACTGCAGTAAGCGGCAGTGTTGCTGTGGTTTCGGAGCGTTCATACCTGGCTTTAATAAATAACCAAATGCCATTTCTTTGCACTGGTGTTGGAAGCCTCACAGTAACATGGGAGGGCCAGGCTAGCCTCAGGGACCTGTCTGATCCCTGTCCTGCCATGCTTCCACCCGTACAGTTGCTTCTGTGTGAAGAGCATCTGAAGGGCCTCAGTGACATGGCAAAACTATTTTCATATTTTTTTTATTTTTATTTTCTTTTGCAGCAGCAGGCGGGCAGTGCATCTGATGGGATCCCACACACCGGGCATACGATGAGCCTGTATTTAGTCCTAACAGGAGATGCTCAGAGGGCAGAGACTGTGACCCACTCTGGGAAGTTAGTTTGAAAAATGGCTTTATGAGCTGAATTCTTAAGAGTTTTCTGATTTATCTGTATCTTAATTCATTTTAATAGGCTGGAGTATCTGCAGGTGCTGTTGATTATAATTCTTGGTGCTCACTTTCATCTTGAATTCGTGCATTAGCACATGTCAAGGCGGACATCTAGAGTCAGCCTTGAGTTTCCTTCCATCAATTTCCCCGTGTGCCACTGGAGATCACAGACCTTGTTCCCGCAGCAGCATTGTGAGGATTGTCATGTGTATTTTAACCACCTTAGTTTTGTGAGGGGATAGTGTGGTGGTGTTTGGTTTTTTTTTTATCCATGCATAACAGGGATTGTATCTATGTTAGATAAGCAGAAGAATACAAAATTTACTTCAGATACCATTTGGCAGCTGCACAGAGCAGCCAAAAAGTGGGGAAAGCAGTGGTGCTTTCTGGTGCTCTCTGGACCAGAGGAGCCAAGTGGGAAAATGAAGAAAGTCTGGTGTGTGGTGTAAGGGTCCCCAGCAGCCAGCCCTAACACAGTTAATTGCCTGTGATAAAACCGACCTCGGAAGTCTGATGGGAGAATTCTTTTATACAGGAAAAAAATGTTTTGTAACAATTTCTTGTAAGTGCTAAAATTAACTGACTTTCTTTTAACCTAATTATAGATAGAACTGATGGTATCACCTATGCTTAATGTTGCCTAACATCTTGGGTGAGAGTGTGCTGCTGCTTATAACTTTGCTGAATATTTGCTTTTTGCTTTAAAGCATTTCATATGAAGTGTCTACTTAAATGTTGCTAGTGGAGGGTCTTTTGGGCATGTGATTGATTTCCCCCATTCTCAGTTCAGAGCAGGTTGATCCTTTCCAGTAAGAAGATACACAGAAATTGTTGTGGGTTTTTTCTTGGTTTTTTCTTTTTTTTTTTTTTGACAAATCTTCTAGTTGTTCTGCTGCCAAACCCACTGAGTTGAAACAGAAATATTTATGAAGAGGCTGCTCTGATATTAGGAACATTTTTGTTCTCCAAGTATGGCCAAGCTGTTGGGCCTTTGGAAAGCATTCATTTGTTAAAAGCTTAGTCTTTTGCTGATGCTGTATTAGAAAGGATGACCAGAGCAGTGTTTTCTCCTGCAGTTGCTATTTTTCTGACTGCCCTGGGCCAGCCCTGGGTGTGTTATGCCGCCAGTTTGATTTGCTCTGTTTTATTCCCAAACTCCTGGTTTCCCTTCCGTTCATTCTGCATTATGCCTTGGAGACAAACTTGTATGGAATAAAACCGGCCCCTTAGAGGGGAATGGATCCCCTGAACAAGTTGAGTTGAGGGTGATAAGCAGGAGCAGGGGTGGTGACCAGCGTGGAAAAAGGGCAGAGAATTGAAACTGGGCAATGTAAGGAGAGGGTAGGATGTTGGCATTGAGTAGGCAATGAAGCAGGGCTTTGGGCATTGGAACACAGGGCAGAAAACTGAGATGGGTGAAGAACCGTAACTTGCTAGTGGTTGTCTTTGCACTCCTCCATTGTTTTGACGTAGATCTTTGTCCATAACGAGATACACTTCTCTGGAAACACAATAAATATGTTCAGGAAAAATAAGCCAAGACCACACATAGCATTGTTTTCCTTGAACCTGTTTCTTGTGTTCCTAGAGAAGTCCGCCTCTCACTGATTGTTTTGTTTCCTCCATGGTCTCACAATGCTGTATCCCAGGGCAAGATCTTGTTTGAAATCTGTGTCTCTCTATATAGGATTCCAATCAAAACTTTAATGGTACAGGGCAGCAAGTAGCATTTAATGACCTTCAGTGCTATCACTTGAGTCTTTTGGGCATTGACATTGATTTTCCTTATCTTGGCATGTGAAGACAGGAGTCTCACTCCCTTCTTTAAAGTGTTTGCTGGTACACACTAGTAGCACAGAATAAGCAGGCAGCATCCTTCCAGGCACCACAGCTGGCCACGACGATGGGCTGCACACACTGCTTTCTTAGACAACCTCCATATGGCACCCGAACTCATTACCTGCAAAAGTCAGAAAAAAAAACTAGGCCACTTGGATTTCTGCGTATTTTACTCGAGAGGTAATCAGTAAAATGAAATTTGTATATGATCTACAGCTTTGTGTCCAGGTGCTTCTTTTTCAGGTTAAAAGATACCCATAAGAATTTTAATCCTTAATAATATAGAAAAATAGAATGAAGAAAATATTGCAAAGGTTGTATGAAAAATAATGTCTCACTAAGTTTGGAGTTCTTATGCTCTTCCATAACTGCATCAATTTCTTCTTAACAGGTCTTAAAAAGAACCGTGGTAGGGACAGTTCAACAAGAATTGTGGTTTTTTTCTCTCCATTACAGCTCTCGTCCTTTTTTTAATCTGTTACTACTGTCATACAGACACTTCATTTATAAGAAGCTAAATTAAACTATGTAAGAATGCACTTCCCCATGAATTTCAAGCTTAAAAAGCTGCTTTGTTCATTGATTCAGTTGTGGGGAAAAATGCAACACAGGCATACGGCTATTTGAACTCTTTATTTGCCACATTTACAATATTAATAACACTGTTTCTAGAAGTTGTCACATCAAGTAAAAGATCTTCATTCCAGACTGTCTTTTGGGGCCAAATTGAGACTGGATGCATGCATTTAATAAATTGTAGTCTCAAGTAGTCATTTTTGTAAATAATTAGCTTCAGTGAAAGAATAAGTTAGCATATTGTATGCATCTAATGTTGCAAATGTACATACAGCAAACTTTCCTATTAATCAACAGTCAAGCACTGTAAGTTGGGTCTCATACATAATGAATTGTTCTTAAACCTCTTGGGTTTCATTGATAGAAAAATAAGAGAAAACACGAGTGTAGTAAGCTTTTGAATAAAATTTAACGAGATTGCTCTGCATCCTGTAATTGTTTTGGAGTCATTAGAGACCAGATAATTCATCTGCAGTTTTGGGGTGGCTTTAACCTTCATCTATCAAAGAAAGACTATTTAAATGACATTTAGGTGTTGATAAAATACATTTTTATTTGTTTCCACAATGAAGGCTTCATTGAAAACGCCAGTTAAATGTATGTATATTATGTAAAGAATAATGCTGCATGGCTGAGTCTCATTTTAATGTTAATTTTGGGGTTCTAATTATTACTGATTCTTCCATTTGAAAAGTAACACACCACCTATTTCACTAAGAAAAAAATGATTTGATAAGACACCCATTTGAATGCTACTACAGAGATGTAAAGGTATAAGGAAGATAGCAGGATAGCCTTTGCTTTTCAGGAATTGCAATTGTTTATACATGCCTGGTTTCTGTTGACTTCATATGCATGAGTGTGTAGAGTTGTCTTTAATCAGTTGTGAAATACATTAAGAAAAGACATTGAAAAAAAACATAAACTTTTAAATTACTCTTGCCTTTTATATGTATTTACTCACAAAAGAGCTACTGTTCAGATGCTAGAGAACCAGCAGTGTGATTTAGGGACTCATCAAAATTAACTATACTAATGACCCTAAGCTGTGGTGATGCTTGATCCCTCTGATGTGCTGCAGCTAATTGGTGCCTAGGACAGAGTTTAACCACGGCAGCTCACTGCCAGGAGGCATCCTGAATGGATCGTAGCTGTGGTTGGTACTTGGGCCTGTCCGAGGGGCAATATCCAGAGCAAGAGGCACGAGGGAGAAGGGTCTGTATTCAAGCACACGGGCTCGTGTGGTCTTTGGGCTGCAGTGTGGCACCTTCGAGGGGGAAAATGATCCAAGGAGCCCTTTTTCTCACTGGTCTCAGGTCATTTAGAGACTTTCTGGTCCTGCCAGATGCTCCGTGGACTGTTTTGTTTCTCACACGACTCATAGAGGGGTTATGGCTCCATCAGAGATTCTTCCCCGAGGTGATGACAGGATTCTACTGTAATTAGGCAATATTCCCAAAAATGTTTTCCTCTCTACCTATGGGCAGATTCCTTCTGTAAGATCATCTCCATACGCCTGATGTCAAAAAGCCGTTTTTTGTTTTTTTTTTTTTTTTTCCCATCTAGCAGGAGGGTAAAAGCCATTCCGAAGTCCACCCACACCCGTCGTGGCGTTTGACGCTAAGTAGGTCTGCAGTCTCCACGAGAGCCATGTCTAAATTGCTGTCAGATCGCATCACGCACTCTCGCCACCGAGCAGGGCTGCCGGGTCATGTCAGAGCCCATTCGTTATAGTTCCAGCCTGCTACAGCAATGGGCCTCTGGTCTTTCTCTCTTAACAAGAAGATTAGCATGACAGCCACATGGAGCTCCTTACGTGCACTCACAAAACACTTGTTTTGGTTGGGCTTCAATTACCATCGGGACCTCGGCGGACGAGCTTTGGTCGCCCTGACGTTGAACAACTTTGGGTCCAGCAGTCCTGGTCTCGCTCACGTGGGAGTCTATGTTTTGGGAAGGTTTCTATAATCTTTTCCCCTTTCGTTGTTGTAGTTTTGGGGGAATTCTGAGGAAAGCAAAAAGGACTTTTTAACATTGCCATATAAGGTACTGATGTTTTTTTCCCCCTTTGATTATATTTCTTCCCTCTGTCCTCTCCCCCTTATCAATGCATTCTTATCAGAGCCTTTTTCATCCTTTTTAATTATAGGGCAATTTTGATAATTTTTGGATTTGTGTAAGGCACAGACCTTCAAGAAATCTTATGGCCAAAGCAGCATAAAACTAAACAGGAGAAGAAACATTGATCTGTTCCGCTGGCAGTAATTCTTCCTATTTACCCCAACCTGGAGGTGCTTTTCAAATTGGGGATGCTGAGTGTTGTGTTGCCATGTAAATGTGCTCACAGATTTCCAAGGAAAAAATAATGTTTTTTCTATTACTGGTTTAATTAAAATGTAGTGTTTCTGTCTGCCAGGTAGCTCTTTGTCTTTTTCCTGATTGTAAATCTACTCGTCATGAAAGAGTAGGAGCTGGGGAGTCTGGCACTGGAGAGCACAGGGAAGTCAGTGCCTTATTTTGGAGATGGATAGTTTCCTTCTGCCCCTTCTCGCCTGCTTATCTCTGCCCACCACACCTTCTGCAGGAGTTGGGTTTGCCTTTTGGTGCTCCTCCTCTGCACTCTTCCATTCTTCCTTCATCTGTCTGCATTGGACTCCACGACACGGACTTCCTACTACGTTGATTTTGCTGAAGAACATACATGTTTCCTGAGCATTTTCCTTGAACTTGAGGGTTTGTCCCTTCTTGGGGAGAAAGGGAGATTATTCCTTTTCTAGCAGGAAGGCAGTGGCACACCGGGCAGTATCGAAATGCTGTATCACAGTGACGGCAAGCCAGGAGCAGCGTTTGGTGAGATGTTGTGCCATCTGTATCATGAAGAGTACAGCTGATGATTGCTTTCACAGCATTCAGGTCATTTCAAGAGCCAAATCCCTCTTAATTAGGACCAATACATTTATATTTTACTATACAATTTTCTGTTCATGAACAAAATCTTTTATGGTTTTTGTTCATGGAATAGTGAAAGAAATTATGGATGCCCTTAAAAAACATAAAACAGCATGTGCCTGAGCGTCCAAATATCATTATTTTTCACATACCTGAACATAACAGGATATTGCAAATCCTGTGGTCTTCAGTGCCATGTGTGCCACCATGTCAAAACACAATTCAGTTTGTAACAGCCTGGCAAAAACCCAAATTTCTGTGATAGGACATTGGATAGTTGCATGTAGAAACAGACATTCCATATCTTTTTTTTCTTTTTTTCTTCTGTTTTTATTTTTTATTTATATTTTTATTTTAGGTCTTTATCCCTGCTGTTATCTGAGTGGAAGTGGTGTAGTTAAAGTAATATAATAATGCAATTATCTGAGTTTACCCATATGTGCCAGTGGCCCTTTGGTGACTGAAGTTCAGTTTCATAGGGAGTTGCAGTTTTTGTGATAGTTGGGGGGCTTTTTTGTTTTGTATTTTAAATGAATTGAAATAGAGGGGAATCTTCATTAGTTCAGCATTTCTAGCCATCCATAAACTTCTTCTTAGGCAAGCCACTAAAGGGTGAGGTAAGTATCAGTAGATTAGATGTTCAGGTGTATGTAGGTAGAGACAATGAAAGCTAGCAGTGTATATTATGTTCAACCAATTAATTATATTTAATAGATACATAACTTTAATATAAATATACAAATAAATATATAAATATGTTGTGGGTGTTGATATGACATTGTCATAATGTTTTCCTACCTTTGCCCCAAGGAAACTGCCAGCAGAGCTATTGTGATATATTCTCTTTATTTTAAATCACATAACTCGAGGTCCATCTTGTAATGTTTCAGTTAAGTTTTATAAGTGATGGACAAAGGCAAAAAGGAGCTCAGAAATAAAATAAAAGATTAAAATCCTACCGGTTTAGAGGATGGGTACCCACTGAGGCTTTTCATTGTGAAACACAGCATTTCTCTGGTTTTCATAATGGCTAAGATATTTAGAATGATACTGAAGCCAATTTGCTGCTTACATGTTTATTTTGGAAGCATGCTAGAAACTTCCAGTTCTTGGCAAATGGTTTGGAAGGATCCTGTTAAACTGAAACAGGTGGCGTTTCTGACTTTCTCATCCTTTGCTCAAACCATATTTTCCTTTATTTCATCACATGCAAACTCATAAGAAGTCATGGGAGAGACATGGCTGGGATAGGAACCTCAGGAGGACACCTCTCAGCTGCATGGAAGCAAGAGGCTGGTGACTTCCCTAGGTGGGGAGGTCAGGCTTAAAAAGAGCTGAAATTGAAATAAATACATGGGATTTCAGTAAGAGTGATATGGAATAGCTGTTGTACATGTAAACTGGAGCAGTAAGTCTGCACCCAGGCTGTGGTGGATTCCCATGCTGGGACGGACCTTATGTTGCTCTTGGACTTTGTCACCACCACGAGCTGAATGCATGGGGTGGAGGTCTGCAGCAGCAGCAGTTGCTCCTGGCCTTGAAAGAATCTTCTCTTGGGAGAGATCCAAAACTTTAGGGGAAAAAAATATATATATTTTTAGTCTGCTTTTTATTGCTTGAAACAAGCATGTTATTTCTATTTGAAGACTATGTAGTTTTAGTTAAGCATCACATAGTAAAGCCATGTAGAAGAGTCAGTCATTTGCAGCTGAGAAGCCATTTAACATCAACGGAAAGTGTTTATTTTTCTTTTTTAAAAAAAGGGCATCTAGCTTACTGCACACACATCATCCTCACTAATGCAAACAAATAAACTTTCAGTTTAATAAACAAAACCTGTACAGTTATTACTCAATGACCAGGTAAAAATACAAAAAGAAACACCACTTGGAATTTTTTGAGAAGCCGGACAGCAGCTAATACCGTTCAGTAATGAAAGCAAGTGCAATGAAAGTCTCCAGTGAAAGTGTGAGTGATTTAAATAACACTACTGCATTTTAAATAAATGCTTCTCATTATTCTAGCCACATTGCAAAAAAGGTGCCGGTGCTTTTTAAGAAAAGGTAATGAAACTCTCCAAGGCAAAAATAAAGCAGTTGGATTTCTTGTAGCTTTTTTTTTTTTTTTTTTTTTTTCATTTTTAGATGAACATGCTTGGTTTATTTTCCTGTATAGAAAAAAAAATGTATTGTTGAATCACAGATTTAAGACTTAAGCTTTCTGTAGGCAGGTCAGTGAGCACATGGCCGCTTGGCCGTCATTTTGCAGGCAGGTGGCTCAGCACCGCTGGTGGCTGCGTAGCTGGGAGCCAGTCCCTTCCTGTGCCCTTCTCCAGGACATGGGGCATGGAGGAAAGAGGGAGACCTTTTCTTGTTCATTGCTAAAGATGAGGCACAATTAGTTAATGTAAATGTTAGATGGGTATTTGCCTCTAATATTACACAAACGTTTTCCTGTCCATCTTCATGTTTGACATGATGAAAGACTAATGTTTGGAATGGGCATTCAGCCTTCCCAGGAAGCCCAACACTGAACAGAGGAATTTCACACGAGGGGGAAAAATTTCCCATAATGTAATTCATCTGCTCTCCTTTTCTTCTTATAAATGTTTTGAGTCTACTTCTGCTGTGCTTTTTGAAATGTACGTATAGTTTAGTTGGACCAAAGTGTGGCTTTGAAGCCTCAGAAAAGCCTTTTAAAGGCAGCTGCTGTTTTAAGTTGAATTTTTAATGACGAGGTAGTTTGTAGAAGGAATACTGCTACGCAACTTTGGAAAGCGAATGGGGAGGAGAAAAGGGAGGGGGAGGAGGGCCAGTAGAAGACACCTATGCATTAGTTATGTTCTTTCTTTTTCTTTATTAATGTCATCAAATTCCCAGGAATAGTTGTTAGCATTTCTAGCCAAGCAAAATTAAGGTGAAGATTTTTTTTTATCTTTCTGCCAGTGTGAACCTTTCAGCATATATGTTGGTGAATCGACTTTGTGTTCTACAGCAAAAGAGATCAATGCGTTCTTAGAAAGCGCCACCTCTTCTTGCAGAGCTTTGCTTTTCTTGACCGTGGTAGAAAATGGAGATTGGAGATGTGAAAACGCGAAGTGATGGGAGAACATCCCAGAAAAATATCCAGAGATGTTCAGCAGTGACAAGGGGCTCTCCTTATAAACGGTAACTACAATTAAGCCTTACATCCAAACCTTTGTGCCAGGGAAGACCCGGTGGAAGGGAGAAGTATGTGTGGTGGTGGCGAAAACATATCCTTGTGTTGGGATAGCTGTGCTGTGGTATCCAGCAGGCTCTTGTAGCTCCCCCAGCCACACAAATAGGCAAAGCAGCTGCTGTAATTCCTGCCTTTTTAAAGAGAGGGGCTTGTGGTGGGCCTTTACGCTGCTCCTGACTGTTAAATAAGGAGCTAAAGGCCTGAAAGTTGCCTTGTGGCTTCAGGCAAAGCCCTTGGAAGCCCAAAGCATCAGGCTCAGAAGCACTGCACCTCGCCAACCTGGGGGTGCTGCCCCCCACCTGCCCAGGGCAGACCGGTGGTGCTGGGTGCAGGCCTCAGGCCGGGCCTCTCCGCCCGCCTCAGGCCGCGGTGGTAGGAGGCAGAGCCACGAGTCCGGCCGCCTGGGGGCTGCCTGCTCGCAGAGCAGCAAGGAGATGTATTCTTTCAGTTTTATTATGATATTATAGTCCAAATCACTTCCAGACTCCCAAGTATGTGAAGCAAGATGATGTGAAAACCATAAGGTTACTGTAGTTTTGAGTGCTTTCTATGCTCTTCTGGATAAATGGAGCAGAAAAGTCTCCCAACTTGTCTTGGAGATTTCAAAGGCATTATTATATTCTGTAGTTATGATATTGTCATAGCTCTAACAATCCACAGTAAAACTGAGCCCTATTCTGCTGAGTGTTGTACATGTGCAGAATAACTGATTATCCTTGGTGTCGAGAACATGGGTTTGAGGTCTGTGTCACACAGATATTCATGTGAAAATGTTTATGCACGGATTCTCAGACTTTTTTTTTTAGCAAAGCAATTATTACACAGCAAAATAACATAGAGATCAGTTTCATAAATTGATGCTACTTTCCCCCTCCCCTTCCATTAAAAAAAAATACAAAATAAAAAAATGTGAGTAGTGTGGTAAGTAAATGGAAAGAGAAATAGGATTGCGTTTAATTTCTAGGAGGCTGGATCCAGAGCTGATTCTGCATTTTTGCTTTTCTTCCACTCCAAGTCACCAACTTGTCATATTCTTGTGCTGCTGGAGAATTTTAATTGTCCACCTCTGTGTCCCTCTTTTTGTATGCCACTTTCTAATCAGTAATTATGTGGCCTTCCATGGTTAACAATTAATCAGAAAAATGAGTTGGGGCTGGGAGAAATTGCAGGGGCGTTTGATCATGCACCAGACGAGTGAGGGTTTTGCTTCTGAGAGAAACCCTGAAACAGCTTCCGACTGCACATCATTTATCCTATCCAGAGGCAGGGCAGGTTGGTGTCTGATTACACGGGTGTCCTGTTGTGTTCAGCTTCGTGAGCTTTTGTGGATCAAGCATTTGAAGGTGTTAGGTCTTTTTGCAAAGGTGCCTTGTGGCAAAAGCACGCCCGGTGTCTTTCATGCCATTAGTGGTACATGATGCATTTAATTTTCTTAGGCTTTCTGCTAGGAGGTAACTAACAAAATATTTTCTCTCACTTGCAGTACACTCGAGCATGCTGGGGAATTTGTTTCATTTTGATTTTTCCCCATAACTGTACAGCAGAAATACTCTGGTTTTCTCCTGTTTCAGGATCTCATGTATTTTGATATTTCCACAATCTTCTCTACTTTCTACTCCCTTGTGACAATCCAGCCTATAGCCAGAAGACTATTCTGTTGAGTTTTACCAGCATACTGTTGAGAAACAGTTCTGGGGTCTGGCTATATTTCCAGCTGGGGAAAAAGAAGTAAAATAAAATGCAATAAGCAGGAAATCAGAAAGGATGGTGTATTGGTGGTATTTAAGATTCTGGGTGCTAGAAGATTGCTGGCAGGGGTTGCTGTTTTGGCAGTCGCTTTTGATGTTGTCTCATCGCTCTTCCCATGGTTTCTCTTGGGTTCATTGCCAATGGGCTGTGTTCAGTTGTGGGTATGCTGAAACTGGTCTCCTCACCCACACAGCGGTATTGGAAAGCACCAGCAGAGCACCATGACCTCTTCACTGATGCTGCTTTGCCTAACCAAGGGCATATGGCTTGGGAAACATGTCTGAATATTTGCAAATCTGGTGTTCACATTTTCAGTGCTCTCACACAGGCATTGCTCTTCCGGAAAAAAAAAAAAAAAAAAAAAAAAAGAAGAAAAAAAATAGCAGGAGAAAAAGGACATTCTTGTTTGCGGGTGCTTTCTGTTCGTTTGCTTTGCTCTTCAGTATCCTGAAAGCATGAGCTGCCATTGAAAATCAAATGAGTTCTCAATTGCTTCCTTCCAATTCAATAAGTGGAGGAAAGCAGAAACCTGCCAACGTCGCTGGAAGGAAACGCGGAAGAGGAAAGCGCTGGCTCTGCAGAAATCTGTTTCCTTTTCGTCTTTCCCTAGGGAAGGTCCCTGGGGAGACAGGACTGTGCCCGTAGGGGATATGGTGGAGGAGCCTCACTTCCATCCCCCAGAGAGGCATGAGGATGTGGCCTCTACCAGCCTGTGGGACTTGGGTGGTTTCCTCTCCTTGCTCCCTGATGTTTCCCACTTATGCCTGGTGTTTTCTTCTCACCAATCCTTTATTTTTTTTAAGCAGGTGTAAGCAACCATGTGTCATTGTTGCATTTCAGGAGGTGATGAGGATGAATTTTTGTTACTGCTGTTATGACTCTCATCACTTTTGTCAGAGCAGAAAAAAGACTTTCAGTCTGTGACTCACGATTGAATGCTTCTCAGATGATTCATTTTCTGCTAATGCAGAGAGCATGAATATTCATTTTTATAACTTTTATAATTAATAATTTTACAATTCTCTCTGTCTGCAGGGCAGAGGCGTCGGCGGGCTGCGAGGTGTGCGAAGGCGCGGAGGAGATGACGGAGCCGCTGAAGCAGTGCACGGCCTGGCTGCGTGCCTACTTCTGCGAGCCGGCGAGGACGGAGCAGCTGCCCGTGCCCCCCTTCCACCACCCCCTGCTCCAGCGAGGTCAGTGCCACCCCGCCGCCATGCCTTTGACTCCCTTTGCCCTCCTTCTTGGCCACGGCAGTGGAAATGGTGCAGTTCAGCTCCTGCCATGTGCTGGCTGGAAGGTTTGAATATGAACATATCTGAATGGCGGAACATTTTTCGGTAAGGCTGCTGCTCCCTTAAACTGTCGTCTTGCCAGCATCATGGGGCTGATGTTTGTGAGCGGACAGCTAGCCAACACTACAGAAACAGCCGTGTAGTTGGGTGCCACAGGGAGCTGTGCTCTTATCTTTCTGATTGGTTTTACATCTGATTCCCCAAAGTTACGGTATTTTGATATCTGTATACAATGAACAAGTGCTATTACAAAGTAGTTACAATGGTCATGTATTTAGATGAAAGCATGACATGAGAAAAGTTCCTCCTTACCATTTTCCATTTACTGGACATTTTCCTGAAGACCTTGTTAAAAGAGTCAATCAACATGAAATGAAATAGACCCCAGAATTAAAAAACTAATAATAATAACAGCAGAAGTCTGATTTTGCAGTGGCTTCTTGACTCTCCATGAATGTAATAATTTCTCAGAGAATAAAATTTTCATTTTCTGAGATCTATGTTTTAATTGAATTAGGTGATATATATATTCATAATAATAGAGCACCAGAAAGGGGCTAGTACCCTCTGCTACAGAAGGTAAGACAGTACCATTCTTTATATAAAATAAAAAATGTGTATTTTTTCTTTGTGTGTGGTTCTAGGTGAAAGGCAATTTTTAAATATGGGTGCATAGATTTGTATTTTAAAGTATAGGGACAATACATAAGTACTCATGTAAAACAATTGCCAGTTTTACATGTGGAAAGGAACAGCTGTTTTTATTGGTACACATTCGCAAAGCTCAGCTGTGTCTACTGCTAATTACTGTTTTTATCCAAATTCTTATAAATAATAGGTTTCTTCCTGCTGTTACACTTTCTTATTCTTAAATATCCGATGGCAGCTTCAACGAGCAGAACAAAACCAAAATGTGGTTGTTCTGCAGAGTGTTCTACAGATAGTCGGACTTTTGTTTTCAAAGGATGGGAGTTGTAAATTTTATGAATTTTGCACAGCACCTTTATTTTAATGGTGAACTTCTATACTAATTCTTCTATATTATGAAAATTTATCAATGCAACATCTTCCATACTGAAATTGAAGGGTTGGTGATGACTTTTTAAAATTTTAAGTTGTGTATTACACTGTCTTCCTCTAATATTTTTACAAACATTCTCATTTTTATCAACTAAAAAAATAATTATTTAGAAGTTTTTAGTGAAACCATCCAATTAACATATGGGAGAATAAGCACTGACAATACTATGATATATCATTTGTTGGAATTGCCAAAATTTTCACAAAGTCCTATCTTCTAGGTGACTACGTTATCATCTGACTGTTTTTTTAGTAGCTGGGATGAAATTAAAGAGCTGAGTTGTGAAAACGTTAGGATTGGGATGAACATGAATGGGCAAAGCTGGTGGGGTTATTGCCATTGCTTATTCCATCTTTGATTAAAAGAGAGGAATTCTGTTTCCCAGATGATTCACCAGAAGACTGCAAAACATGTAAAGTAATGCTTCTACTTTTATTAATTTTTCTAACTTGGCTACTGAATTCTTCTCAGCTCGGCTGATGAAGTCTTGTCATGGTGATGTTGCTTCTCCTCAGGGGTCCAGCCGTGAGCAGGCCCGACCTGCTGGGGGGCTCTGGCCTTTCTCTGGGCAGCCGCCTCCCTCAGTGTGGGCACCCAGCTGGCACTGTCCCCTTTGTTGGAGGTGGCCGGGGGCTTTCTGGCAGCTATGGGAGGTGGTCAGTGGCCACAAGCCCCCCCGCGGAGTCTCTCCAGCGTGGTGGCAGCGTAGGCATCATGGAGGCCGCAGCTGTCCTGCCCTCATGCTGGTGGCAGGCTGTGGTGGGTTCTGCGCTGGGGAGGGCTGAAGTGTTTTTCTCGTTGTAGTATGCACAAGTCCAGGTTTTTTTAATTTAGTTCAGTTATTTGTTCTTGGTCTAAGACCAGGTGTGTGTGCTTTACGGGGGGAGGCACATCCGTAATGGAAATGCTAACCCAGGACTAATTGACACAACACATTGATGTGATACTGTTTGTATATATCCTCTTACATTTTCTTCTTAGTGCTACCTTCAGATAACCGATGAAAATGATATTGGAAGGAATGTGGAAATACATGTCAAAAAAAATTGAAGAAATTATTTTTAAAAGTTATTTAGTAGATACATAGGGTAAAAACTGCATTATAGTGGCTTAAATTGTACATTTCAATTTATGTGTAAGTGAGAGTTGCAGTTCTGCTAAATTAAGAATTTGGTATTTATTTACTTTTTCACATTTACATTTGAAAGTGCCTACTCATTTCTCCAGGCACTTAAAAATGCAGAATAAACACAAGTGAGAGCATGAAGATCCAAAGCTGTGAAGGCTTTTCTCTTCACACTGATTTCCTTACATGTCTTAGTTCATCAGCAGCTCTCTAACGAGTCGCCAGAACCTTTGGCCCATCTTTTCTCCCGTCCCAGCGAATATGACCACTTACAGTACTGTTCTTTGATCCTGGCCCGTGCAAGTTCCATCATCAAGTGCTTTTGTGATAAGAGCTGATTATTGGATATTTTCTTTCTTCTTAAGCAGTCCTTAGATCAAACTGTCTTTATTTTTTTTTTTCCTGCGG
The DNA here is from genome assembly GCF_009769625.2 of Cygnus olor. Classification (NCBI taxonomy): domain Eukaryota; kingdom Metazoa; phylum Chordata; class Aves; order Anseriformes; family Anatidae; genus Cygnus; species Cygnus olor. The sequence continues at coordinate 36,708,173 of NC_049175.1, forward strand.
AAGTGTCGTCTGAGGACAGTAAGGGCTTTGCTTATCTTATGGCATAGCATTTTGTAAAATGACTCCTAAAAATCTGTATGAAGTTCTTTCAGGATGAAGCACTGCTCAATAAATGATCAGTTTTCTGCAGTTCCTTTTGTGCCAATTATTAAGACAGTTCCTTATGAAGGGAAAAATACTAACATTTAACTTCACAATAGCAAAAGCAGAGAGATTTGCAAATTCAGGAAGTAAAGGTGGGCTCCTGCAGGTGGAATAAAGCCATCTTGCACTGTGGTATCCCGCAGTGATCTTTATTCCCCACCATGTGAGGCAGTGAGCTCCCTCAGCTGCTCATCCCGTTGGCCTCGTGGCGAGCTCACAGCCCAGCCTCTTCAGGCCTTCTGCACTTCACGACCAGGCTGAGGGACCTGTCAGTGGCCACACAAAACAAATTCAGCTGTGTGCTTTCTTTTTCTGGGCTCCTGGGGAAGAGAAGCACCAGTCATCCATCGGACACTGAGCCCCTTCCAACAATCCCTGTGCTGACTGTGAAAATGAAATAACCGTGTCATTATGCGGCCGTAATTTGGCTGCCAAGTGCGTGTGCATTACCATCGCACTGGCAAGCTCAATTCTGACACTTACTGTTCCAGCCACACATCTCGTGTCCTAGATTTTCTAAAGTGCCTTTAATTCTCTAAATTACTATTAAAAGGGGGGAAAGCATCTAAAAGCACTCCAAATATGCAATTAAACATTCCTCCTTGTAACTCATCAGCGGTAAAGTTTGACTCTGAGGTGCTGGTGCTGTAGCACAGCTTGAGATAGGCATGAAAAGTTCAAAGCTGGTTTCTCCACACCTCCAGAAGTTGTCAGCTCACCAGCTGTCTGCTTCCAGCATATGCAGCCAATTCTTTCTTTCTTCTTTTTTTTTTTTTTTTTTGAAAATGTAATTGAAAACTGGAATTTTCATTGATTTGCATCATGGGCAGTGCTCAATGTAGAATTTCATTGAACTAGGAAAAAGTAGGTTTTTCCCACTTCTCTGCAGCGTGACTTCAAGGTGTTATACCTCAGGAAAATGACTGAATATTTATCATGGAGAGTGATTAATTGGTCTTAATGTACCATGGTCATTAGCCCCCTTTATATATGAAGAAGAAAAATTGACCTTGTTGTTGTTTTGAAGCCTATGCATGAGTTGCTTGATTTGTGAGTTCATGAAATGGTAAAGGAAATGCTAAATTGGCCAGTCATGAATTTCCTGACTTTTCTTTATTTGTGTCTTACAAACTTACGGGTTGAGACTGCAGAAAGCATTGCAGCGCTGGGCGCTGCAGCAGGGAGCAGTTGTGTGTTTCCAGACCAGATGGCTTATTAGAGCAACAAGAGCAGAGGAAATTGGACACACACAAGAGTTTTCCTTTGCCCTGTGACAAGCAGCAGCCCTGGGGCCCTGCTCTTTGCGTGCCATGCCATGCCCAGCCTCCGTCATCGCTGGACAAGCTCCTTTAGCTTTGCAAAATGACACTTTTATTTCTCGAGTCCAGAGCTCCTCAGTCGTGTCCCTGTACCAGAGGTGTGGACCTGGAGTGAAGGCGTTTTGTGGTGGTCCAGCTCGGCCACCCTGCTGTGCTGCTTACCGTGGCTGTGCGAGGGAGATGGCAGCGTGCAGGTCTGCGAGCGGTGCTGCCTCTAAGCGAGGGCAGCAAAAAGCTATGAAAAAGCTAGGGGAGGAACAATTTGAGGATGGAGACCAGGGAGGTGAGCTTTGCAAACCAGCTTAAGGAGCTGAAATTTCCTGTGTATAATGCATGTTACTCATCCAAGAAGGGATACTGATGAAACACCTCATACATAATGGCAGCAGAGTCTTCAAAGACATCGGTAGTACTTCCATTCTCCCTTCAAGATGACTTTGCTCCATGCCCAGGCCTGTAATCAATAATTACCCTGTGATTTCCTGGGAGCCTTCTCGTTCAGAAACTTGAACCAAAGCATGATAGACTAGCAAACCTGGTGTAGTCGCCACCACAGGACAGAGAAACACACTGTAAAATACTGGTTACCAGCTGAAGAAACTATTTACTTTCATAATTTGGTGTCACTCTCTGTGGAATGAGACTTTGTCCTCCAGCTTTCAGGGAGACTCTTGCTCCCTTGTTGCATGCCCGCCAGTCCCTCCCGGGTTCCACACATGTCTATGGGATCTCTCCCTTCACAAAGTACCTGTAAAGAAAATCCTTCCATTAATAACAAAATATCGATTGATCTTACACCTTACCACTAGTGGGAGCACTTTTGTTTTACTGTTGTTTTTGTACATCCTAAACTATTTTGAAAAAAATGTAGCAAATTAAGATAAAAGATAAAAGGCTAAGATAAAAAAGTAGATATTCTTCCTTCTGTCTGTAAGTCAGCAAAGACCAAAGTATTTTTTTTTTCTTTTGGTGGTTGAAATGCTCAAATCACTAGTTTTCTGAAGATCGCAGGGCTGATTTGATTTACTTCTGAGACATCAGATTCAACATGCCCTGAATACTTACATTTTTAAAGTGTTTTTAAAGACTGTACTGCTTACACTAATTGCTGTGTGAAGCATATCCTAAGAGTAAATTTTTCTCTCATGCAATTTAGCCAAATACTTTTTCAATACATGAAGTTTACTAAAATAAGAAAAGCATTTATAGTATTAAGATCAATACAGATCTCTCTTCCATTTCTTTAAGCTGAAGCTAGTAAAACAATTGTAAAAATCCTTTACCTTTTCGAGATACTACCTAGTAAAGCTAGAAGGTTTCAAACTTTGGGTGCCAGTTTATAGATAGTAGGATAGCAACTCTACCCAAATTCAGCAGGAAAGAAATGGCTGGGAAATATTTATTTATATATTTATATATATATATATATATATATGTATATGTATATATTATATGATAATATATATTATATTGCATATAATCATACATATTATAATAATATGAAATAATATGTACTGTATAATATATAATATGTAATATTTTACTAATATACATTATTACATATAATATCTATCTATATAGAGGGAGAGATATATATGCTTATACATACGTAATAAAAGAATGGGTAAACTACTCTTCAGGAGCTCCAGAAACAGAGAGTATAGGTCTGAGGCTTCCAAGGCTCAAAGGGGAGAAGCCATGAAAAAAAAACTGATCAGAAGAGTAGGAGGAGGACACTCAGGGACATCAGATGCCAGAGCAGACTGACAGATCTCCTCGGTTGGTCCTGAGGTCACTGCACAGCAGCCATGAGCATTTATGTAACAAAAAAAAAAATGTAATGTTATGGTTTGGTGATTTGCAGCCTTGAGGAGAACAGGAGACAATGGGAATTAAGGGTGGTAAGAACAGGTGAGAATAGAGCGTGATTTGACCTACGAATGATTTTATTAAGGTGAAGGTAACTTTGATCATTAATAGAAAAGTAATCATAAACATTTTAAGTACATCTTAAACTTCGGCGTTTTCTTCTGACTCCTAGAATGATGTTTTCCCAGTGTTAGCAATGCAGTAAATACTAAAGGGAATGAAATTTTCACGATTTTAATATCTTTATTAACTTGTAATTCTTAAAGGGATGGCCTGTGGATATGAGATATATCTATAGAGACATACATATATCTGAGCCTTACATAGTTTTAATTTTCTTCAGTCCTGTGCATGTCTTGTAACTTTATTTGCCCTTTTAAACTAAATTGCACCTACTTTTAAATGACTCTTCTAGCATGATCTAATAAACATAAATCCATACTCAATATCTGAAATATGCTAGCTGGCTGGAGCTTGCTAGGATGATAGACAGTTGAAGAATATGGGGCAAATAATTACTTCTGCTTCTTATCAAACAGTTGAGTTATCAAGTTCACTATTCACTCTTCTTCCCAGATATCAGATGTACATTTTTCCACTATATGATAACACAGAGAGTATGAGAGACAGTGTGTCTTGTTTTTATTTTTTTTCTTTGATTTTAAGTTCCTAGAGAAGGATTTTTAGGAGGGAATTTTAAAAAACATATTTGCTATGGGCAAGCCAACCTAATGGCCAAAATACTGCTTCTCTTTTAAAACTGAACAGGAGCCTCTTTGCAGTAAAAATCTTTGTAGTATTATCTGTGCTCACACGAACTGCCCAGACTTGCAAGTGGTGATAGCAGACGTACAGAACTGTGGTAGGAAACCTTAGGAAGGTGTTAGGAGGCAACAGCAGGAGCCAGGGCGTGAAGCTGGGTACATTGACCAACTGGACTTATATAGATATATATTTTAAAATATATTTGAGTGGAAGAGATGGTGTATTGGCAGCACTAACTCACACCAGTGCAGTGCAAATAAATAAATGACCAAACCCCAATCCAGTGAGAGCTGTTGGCAATGTCATTTCAGAGATTGCCATATTCACAGCATAGCCATCCTCAACAGGAAAAACGGAAAATTCAGCCTACAGAAAAAAACTGAAAGAGCCAGCCTTGGCCCACTATCATCTCTGCAAGGTTACCTTATTTCTAGTGAAAAATGGAAAATACAGTAAAGTTCAATTGGGAAAGTGTAAGTCAACCAGCATTACCAAGTTGTACTTATATTTTGCAGAACTGAATTGCACTGGTAGGTAACCTGCTGAGGAGGAGGCAGGGCTTGATGTTTCCTTGATAAGTGTAAAACATCATTCTCACCATTTATTTTTTCAAGTTGTGAAATTCTCTTTATATTTTTATATTCATTTCACTAAAGAGAAGAAATAACCAAAACTGTTACCAGCTTTCACTTATTTTCATTCCTGCAGCTTCATCAGACATGCAAATACATTTATATTTAGGCTTTTAGAAAACATTATTTTAAGGTAATTTGAAATAATCTGCTTGAAAATGTTCGTATTTCACATATCTGGACATGGTGGATTCATGTGCAAAAAGATGAGAAGTTTTCATATTTCTGTCTGCCAATGCAAAATTCAAATTCCATAGACTGGCACCTTCTTTTATTACCGTTTCATTAAGAATAGTTTTGACAATCAGAAAGTTACTGTTTTGCTAGGTATTTAATGGATTTTTACAATCCAATACTTCCCTACAATTTTCTTCAAACAGAAATCAATCATCCCCAACCTTCAAAAACAACAAAACCAAAAAATATCTCCGTTACTTTTGTGTTACAAGTTCTTTTTCCATCCCAGTTGGCTCACTGCATTGTATCAACTGCCGGTATTAAAAAAAAAAAAAAAATTACAAATACCTTCTCAACAGAAGTATTTACAAAATTCCTGACTCAGTTTCTCTTGAATTCAGAGCAAAATTCCCACCATTTTCAGTGGAAGCTCCTGTGGTTTTAAGTGTATGTTAAGTCTGCTTTATTTGTGCCCGCCTGTTCATTGTTCATAGGATAAATTGTCTGCCAAACATAAGCCCTTCCTGACAATTCAAATTCCTTTTTGCCATGGTCCCTGACACACAGTCGGGATTTAGGCAAAGCCATCAGGATGCATGGACTCCCAAGATGGCAGAGGAATCGTAGCTTCTTATGGGGTACAATTTTTTGGTGGAGCCAGGCAGAGGAAGCTCTTCCTGAGGTGGGATCTTTGAAAGAAGCTGAAGGGCAGGGAGAGCAGTGTGTCTGTATTAGCATGGGGAAGACAGTGAAAGTGTCAGTTAGTTTTAAAAAAAA
>NC_049175.1:36716355-36718855 GCF_009769625.2 Cygnus olor
AAAAACCCTCTTTTGTAGCAGGCTGTGAGACATATGTAGTATTTTTCTGATACTGCAGATTTATGTAAAATAATTGGTCTGCTAGTTCAGGAAAATATGTACTTGTTAAACTTAGTAACTTATTAAAATCCCTGCAATATTCTTTAGGCTCTTCAGAAAAGCAAATCGTTCTTTGAGAGGTGCTGGACAAGGGTATTTTTGAACAACTGTGCTGTTTCCTCAGCCCCGTGTGCTTCTCACACCCCAAATAAGCCAGAATTTCTCTCTGCCTTTTGTAGGCTTTTCCTCTCTTGGCCCATTACGTCTTTCTGCAAGGACTTCCGCCAAACAAGGTGGTTACTTTAGGGCTGCTTATTAATTTAGCAAACTCTAGTCTCTGAAAAACCATCAGGGGTCACTGATAGGACTTCTCTGTGCTTGCTTCCAGGATGTCTGTTTAAATAATTTGAATCTCGGGAATTCAAATTGCAGTTCATTTAGCAGTGTACTGTGTATGATGGCAGTGTTATCAGTCAAGAGGCTAAGTAACTTCATGAAATCGCAGTTTATGTCTTCACAGTTGTTTTGCTGACTGCTTAAATGTGTGCTCCTTAAGAAAAAGAAAAAAGAGAAAAGAAAAAAAGCAGCGTAACTTTGAGGTTGAAGCCAGAAAATTCTAAGAATTAATTGCTGCTGCTTTCATATGTGCCTTGAAAAGATGTTGCATCATTTGTGAATTAGTGTTTGCAAAGTGCTATGTAAGTGTTTAGCTTTATACATTAGATATTTATAATTCAATAATAAATTAATACAAACTAAAAAAGAAAATAAGTACTTTGATACTGACTTAATTTGTATGTAGTAAGCAAATAGTTTCATTTTATTACAGTTAAGCAATTTAATGAATATTATTTTTAACTTGTCCATTTACAAAGAAACTTTTAGAAATCTAAAGAAATTGCTATTCATACTTCACACAGACAACTGAAGATCTTATAATTTACTTTGGTCACATAATAGAGCACATTTGCATTACATATTTCAAAATTAAAATATATTAATTTTCTAGGGCAGGTTATCTTTGGTAACACAATCTTCACAAAGCAACTGAGGGTGCAGATTTCTTGATCCAGAGTCATTTGGGAGTGGTTATTTAGGGCCATGTTGAAAAATGAAACGGTAAAAACACCTCATCAGTGTAATTCTAAGTGGAATTATGGAGAAAAAGCAATTATGCTTGAAGCAGCAAAAACTGCAGGAGAGGCAGTGCATCCTAGCATACCTCCCCTTTTCACACCCGGGTCCTCTGCCACCAACCTGCCTGGAGGAGGAGCACCAGAATGCCTGCTTTGACATAACCCAGTCGTGACAATATCCATCATTGTGGGAGTGCTGTTGGTCGACAATTCTGAAGAAAGAAATCCATGATTGCATTCTTCAGAATAACCTGGTTTAGGGTCATCCTGTTTTGTGGCTGAGTACGGAGTTGTTCTGTGAAAATGCTTCCTGGGGCACCTGAGTGAGGCCTCTTGGGAAGTTCAGTGTTGCAGTCCACAGTACAGTAGAGTCATTGGGAAAATATCTCTGCTTCTAAGACAATATGAGACGTTTCAACTCGTAGAATCAGTTTTGCACCAGACGATATCAAAATTCACTGGTTTATCCCCATTTTACATCACAGGACCTTGTTGGAGCCTTGAAATGATAAAAAGAAAATCTTGTAGGACGTGTATACGAAATTTAGAGCCTGCAGCTTCACATTTACTTTGTGGTGGTTCTAGGTCCTGTGTGTGTGTGAATGGAGGGCTTGGGCAATTAGAGCTCTTCGTTTAGGTTTGTCATTTGATTGCCCTGGAGATTGCCAGGCACGCTCAGAGCTTGGAGCTGCCCCGTTGTAGCCCCGGGTCACCAACAGCAGCAAATCAACTGTGAATGTGCAAGGCCCCGAATTTAAATCATCAAAACTTCAAAATTCATTTGCTGTCCTTTGCTTTTTCAAATTTCAAGACCTTGAACCAAAGGTCAGGATGAGTTTGAACTGTTGATGTTAGCAAGGTTAATTTATAGGTATGAATTGGAAATCATGCTTTATCAACACGTGTGAGTAGTTGAATTCACGTTTTATTTTGAGTTCATTAATATCAGAATGACAATTCCAACACACCCGTAAATCTTCAGAAGTTTTTGCAGAACCTCCCTGCCTGTTGAAATTTAACTACAACCAGATGGTCCTACCGACCCTTCCTCAATCCCACCGTAATTAGGAAACGGCATCTTCTGTGATTTATTTAAGAGCTGTGGACAGGTTTGTATGTCGTGTTACCAGGATGAGTCAGAAGAGCTGGATCATAGCAGCACATGGGAGGCTGCATTTTTGTTGTGTTACAACAATGCAGGCTGAGGTAAATTAATATACTTTCTTTGTGTTTGTTTTTTTTTTCTCCCATGAAAGAGAGAAGCAGCCTTCACAGTCCAGGCATCAGTCAAAGCACTTTTAAAGGGCAATATAAAGAATGCCAAG
>NC_049175.1:36723855-36753855 GCF_009769625.2 Cygnus olor
GCTTATTGAACATTTTTGCAGTCTTTTTTATCCGACGTTGCCCTTGTCCTGTTAGCTTCCTAATGGGGGGAGGTTTGCTTTTAATTTCAGAAGGCGTGAAGCCGCGACCCAGAGCAGCAGTGCTGAGGGCTGGGTCCCAGCACGCAGACCCACAGTGACTGGGAGGCCGTGCATTATTTACAAATGCAGTGAGTTTCTTGTTCCTCTCAATTTCCTAATTCAGTTCAGAAGGTGGTTGATCAAAAGGGAGAGCAGAACTCAAGAGGGAGCTCAGGATTCTCCGTCTTGGGGTTCTCTCTCTCCAGAGGTGCCCGCTGCTTCGGGGGAGGAGAGGGGCTCACCCTGCCCTTCCCCTGTGCTGCCTGTCCCACTGACTTCTACGTGTCGGTAACATTACTTAAAGTCACTTCTGCTTAAAGCGTGATTTAGCATCATGGGACCTGACTGCAGCCGGGGTGGTGGCAAGGAGAAAAGGAAATGTGAGGAAATAATGCTGAGAAAAAGAAGGAGGCTCTCCAGCTCGCTGAGTGCAGGCCTGGGAGGGAAATCTTAGTGCAGGAAGATGGAATGGATTCTAAGGAATTGGCACAGGACTGGTGTCAGAGAAAAATAAATTGTTTTTATGCTTACCTTCGTCCCTTCTGCAATGTAAGACTTGCCTGCCACATTTTGTTGGCTGGGAAGAGACTGATATTTTCTCTGTCTCTTCATCCAGAGCATTTGTTCTCCTCTCCTGTAGCAATTGCAGCTTGGTGTATTACCTACAGCTCAGAGGATAATCAGGTGACTTCTTCATTTAACTGTACTGCTGCTACAAACAGCTGCACAAATCACCTGGCAGGGGATGCTGTGCAATGACATGGTCTGTGCCGCAGCCCAAGAGGGAGTTGTCAATTGCTTTGCAATTTCCTCCATCTTACCGGTCCATGGACTCCAAACCCAAGTCTCAGCGTGTTCAGGGATGTCGTGGCATTCCAAGTCCTGTATGAATCCTTAGCTTAGATGAAGTTGCTAATGTTTAAGGAGTTGTCATTTTGCATAAAGCCTTGCTTGGGTTTGAATTTGGAAGTGGGATTCTGGGGAAATTTGCAATGCGATGTGGACAGGGGCTGTAAAGGGTTAGTGCTGAGCATCAGGCTCATCTGCTCATTTCCATTAGCTCTGAAATTATAGGCTGTTCTGGTAAGTGCATGGAAAACTGCTATTAAAGCTACTGCTCAAAAATGGGTCAGAATAACAGTTATTACTCGAGTAAAACACCCACTGACTTCCAGGGAGTTTAACCTGAAGAAATACTGCTGGATTAAGTCCAGAGAGAGTTACTTGCTTCTAAGGATAGAATTTGGCCCTACAACCCTTCAGTAGTCTGAAGGGAACTGCATTTAAAACTGTGTTAAACTACAGATCAGAAACAGCTCCCATTAATTGGGTTTTAGCATAGGTTGGCCACTTCGTGTGAACCAATCTGAGCATTATATATATTTTAAAAAAACACACTGATACATTTTTCACCTAAGTGATACAGGAATACAGTACATTTATAAATTATAGTTGTGTTTATGTTTTATATTGCATATAAATGCAAACACACATAAAAGCATTATAAAAGCACTCCCTTAGCCCGTATTTCTGCACTTCCCATGCCTGCTCAGCAAGGAGAATATCGTGACCTGTGGGAGAGCAAGAGACAACACCTGCACAATATCATCAAGTGCTCTGGTGTACTCTGATGGTTTTAATGTGGATTGCCTAATATTTATGTATCAATGTTTTTAGTTAAGTGTTTACTCATGCAATCGTATCTGCAGAGCAATATTCAGAAAATAGTAGGAGAGATGGTACAGGGCTTCTGCTGGGTCTCAAATGGGCACTGTAGGGTCTGTTGCAAGGACTTGCGTGCAGCAAAAATGCAGCTTAGAGGGGGAATTAGTTTTAACTGGGGTTATTGTCACTGCTGCATACTTCTGGTCAGTAGTTTTGAATACTATAGCATTTGCTTGAACGGTTGCTAGTTCTGTAGTGAAAATGCATTGCAGTTGAGCTTAAGTTATCTACAGATGAATGCAGAACGAGTGTAGGATGTTTTCTGTATCAGGGAAAAAATGCAACGTTTTCAAGAAATACCACTCCTTTACTTGTGCCACTCACATATGTGCTCGAAACAGAACCTCCAGTAATTTTTGTGATGCGTGGCATAGGGGTATGCTGGCGAGGAATAATATAAATAAATAAAAGATACATTACAGATAAGTACTTGTGGCTGCAGTCACAGCGTGCTGCCGCTGTGCCCCGCGGTGGGTGGCACGGAGCAGCCGCCTCCTGTGCAGCTGGGGAATCAGCAGAGATCCGTCTCGTCCTCGCCTGCAGTCCTGTGTTGTCGGATCTGACTATAGGGATGTGATCTATTTCAGGTATAAATGTTAATTTAGCTGATTAAATGCAGTCATCAATAGGAAAGGATGTAGAAAACTATTGCATGAGACATCTGTATGATGCGATCAGGTGGTGGTGGCACGGGAAAGGATCGGTGTGGTAGTTACCATGTACAAACATCTGTTTGCTTGGGAGCGGTAGGAAGAGACCCTAGCTGGAGTCAAGGCTGGAAAAATATGCAGTAAGAAATTAGAAAACTACTAGTCAGAGCTCAGGAGATGAACATCAAAAGTAGATGTGCAGGCCTTTGTGTGTCTGTGCTCAGTAGCAGGCCAAGGCAGAGGGGTTGCTGAAATGCAGCAGATTTACCCACCGGGGCACACACACCTCGTTCTACAGCAGCGTTACGTGGACAAAGATTGGCTCAAGCACATGTGCAAGCTAACCAAAATTTCAGACAGAATCAGTGAATGTTTGAGGTGTATCAGCTGCACCAAGGGCATCGGAGGCCAGCTGTGGAATGGCAGGGAAGGGCTGCTGGAGCGGTGGGAGATGCTACGCGTAAAGGCACGGTGGGTGTGCTGATTTGATTCTGCAAGTAATTTTTTTTTAATATTTTTAAAAAATTAGGCTGATGCTTTTGATGCAGGGGATTTCCTTTAAACCTATGTTTTATAAATGGAGTTGCCATGTTTTTAACTGAGGAATTTCTGTCTAACGGTGGCTGTCCAGAACAACAGGCACAGAGGTGCTCACAGGCCTTGGACTAGCTAGAAGTAGAATTCAGGTGAATACTGCTTTAATCTCTCCATTATTTACCTATTTAAATTAAATATTATTTTGTTATAACTTTTCCTCTTTTTTTTTTTAATAAACAGAGTTTTTACTGTAAAGTTGATGGTGAATTTTATAAATTCAGAACAGTGTACTTTAATTAGATTATCTTTGCGTCTTCATTCATAAAAATCAGAAAAATGCAAAATGGCCAACATCTTTGCTTTGATTCAGCTGTCTAAGTAGTCATAAACCATAAACTATTATTTTCAGTTAGGCATGTTCTGTCTCTATACTCTATCAATATCATGCATGACAATGGCAGCAATAAAAATTCATAGTCTTTTCTCAAATGATTTTGCCAAAATGTTTGCAGCACCCCTGGTTTTAAGCAGTCTTTTTTTTTTTTTTCCATTGTAATGATATGTATGGACTATTTTATAGTATATTACCATGCCATCTAAACTATATTTCTAGTAACCCCTTAATAGCAACTAATAATTGTTTTTTATTATTGTTATTATAGAGTACCACTAGTCAGGGACTTGCAGCCGTTGTAAAAGAGAAGAAAAGCATTTCATGATATGTCTCATAGGAAGAGCAAAATATAATCAAACAGTTAAAAACTTAGACAAGCATTTATCTTTTTTACGTTCTGCTTGCTATTTTAGTCTGGGTTAGGGTAGCGGTGATTGTTAGTTATCAAATTACTTTTTAGGTGACATACTTAATATGGGTTGAAAAGCCTAGTTAAATGTAAGGAGTTTCAAAAATATTAAAAGTTAACACTTGTGCTTGCAGTAACTGTTTACATAGTTGCTTATTGTCAGCAAAAGTTCTTCAGCTTAAATGTCAATCTGCTCTTCCATGCCCCAAGAGCTAAATTAAGTTTTCTTGACTGGAAAACAAATTGGAAAATTTTTGAAGTGTTATGCTTGATATTTTTACCGATAATAATGATGGTGAAAACAGATAATCATAAAGACAAAAAAAGCTGTCCATGTACTACCCAAGGCAGGCTGCAAAAAAGATGGTGAGAAGGAGGTAAGTATTGTTTGTTTCTTTGCCTTTGCAAAAATCCTTGGAAAAAAAAGTATAGGAAAATATATTTAAAAAATAACCATAGTAGCAATAATAATTTAAAAAATAACTATAATAACTAGTATTACCAGTATTCAGTATTGAGGAAAAGGAAAGAAAATGACGGATCTTTAATCTCTCTTAGTCAAAGGGATTAAAAATGAGGTAAAATGAGACTGTGCATCTTATGAAGCTCTCTTGCCCCAAGAATTACGAAAGGAGAGGCCGAGGGAGACAGCAGTGACGGACCCTCCCCGCCCGGCGCTGCCTGCGGCACCCAGCCTGTCTGCTCAAATCACCCGTCCCTCGCTGACTCGACAACTGCTCTGGAAGTGCCTTATTGGGTGGTAGTGAGCCACCGCACTGCTGTGCACTAATTGCCACCTTCAATTACGCTGCTAAGAAGTTATGATACAGCCAGTGTTAAAGTAAACTCGATTTTCACTGTGTTATCCTCACGGACGTAGTGTGTTTATTTGGAGAATTAAGGTCTGGCAGGCTGTTGTGAGTGACCTCTGAAGCCACCAGGCATTAGCGGCAGGCCCGGTGCCAGTCCCTCCTTGCAGAGGCTTGTAACCGACCTGTAAATGCTGCTTTCAGGTCAGCGTGGCTTGATGATGCGTTGTTGGGCCATTTACAATACTTGACAGGACTGATACTAAGGGATAATGATGAGGTTTTTGTAGCAGTGATGTCCCAGAAGTTCACCACAGAGCGTCTGAAACAAAACCCGTGACGGGAGCCCACCGCGGGTCTCGGCCGCCCGATCCTTTGGTCTGCCGGTGCCCCTGGCAGGGGTGTTATCTGCAGCTCCCGCTTCCATCGGAAATTTGGGAAGTGTACATCTTGATGTAAAGCCTGACAAGTTCCTGATCACTTAAATGAGAAATAGCTTCCAGTGTTGAGCGTAACACGTGGGTTTTGGCAGAAGAGTGGTTGAGAGCCGGTAGCCTGAAGAGAAGATCCTTGCAGGCCGCATGTGCGGCGTGCACTGTAATCAGTATGGGGGAAAGAGACGACTTCTGACTTTCTGAGGGACGCAGTTCAGCCGCTGCTCTGCCTGCCTCTGCCACTCAAGTTACGCAGTCATCCCGAACTCACGGATGTGTCAGGTGTTTCCAGACAGAGTGCGTGTGTTAATTTTTATGTGCGGATTTTACAGCATTTTCTAATGATACTTAGCAGCATAAAATGTTGGCACGCGTTGAAAACTGGTGAAAGTTCAGCCATCTAATTTGGGCAGGTTGTGCTTACAGGCACTAACACTTGCAGACAGTTTAATAACAGTATTTGGCAGTGTCTCTTAGAGCTGCTTAAACCAATTAATGCATTTGCTCCCTACAGGATGAAATTGAGCTTTCAGATACTTTTATAAAATGATGTGCATGATCGCTAAATATTTCATTATTTTGAACTATAACTTCTAGTGTTTTATGTTGGTGCAGATACAGTATATATTCTCTCATGAAAAATGCACAGTGGCTCTGGAAGGAGGATAATCTCTGTCCCTGCCTGTCGATGCATAATTGTTTTATTATGCCGTATTTTAGCCTGTTAAAAGGCACTCGATAGCTTGGCCGCGGCTCGGCGCGGTGACATCGCGTGGTGCTCCCAGGGGCTCCGGTGCTGCTCCGTCCTGCCGTGAGGCTCGCATGGCTGCTCCTTCCTCCTCGGCAGTTCGGGATGCTCTGGGTCCCTGCACCACTGCTGACACAGCCAGGGGACCGAGGGGACCGGGGCTCGGGCCGCGGCAGCGCGCTCTCTGCTCATCGTGTGTCTAGGAGAGGGCACCAGGCGGTGACTGCCCGAAACCCGAGTGCTCAGGTTAGCGCTGATCTTGCTGGCTTGAAGAGAGGTTACAAAAACAAGAAGTCGCGGCTTGGTTTGAAAGAAACCTTTCTGAAGAAATCACAGTAAACAAAATCTGTTTGCCTAAGGAAACCCTCCTAGCAATCAGCTAGTAACACAACTGCTTGTGCTAATGAACCCAAAGCTGTTAATGTGGTTTCTTCAGTTAAATTGATTCATGAATTTTGAAGAGAACATTATCTAATGAATTTTCTTTGAATAGAAAGCAATTAAAAGGACAAATCAGTCTGATTAACCCCAAAGTCACCCTACTGCCACAAATGGTGTACAGTTTGAAATTATATCATAAAAAACTAGAGCAGATTTGCTATCTCTTTGCCCTCTACTAATCCATGTAAATTAATGAACAACAAAGTTAATTTCTTTGATGACCCTTTTCTCGTATCACCTGGATTATGCTGATGTTTAATTTGCTTAATGTTATAATAAAGACTAAACAGATTTTTTCAATGAAGTGATTATCATTCCCTTCAGTTAAGAAGTGATTTTTATTATTTAACACATACATAATGGTGTATGGGTTTCCTTTAAGAACAAAATCACATTTTGCTATGTAACATAATCGATGTCTTTTTTGACAACTAAAGAAAGAAAATGTTTTTAATCAGTTTGTTTCTTTGCCAAAGCAGCAGACTGAAGCTCTCAACAGGGCAAGGGGGCCTCTTTTTTTTTCTTTTTTTTTTTGTTAATATATGTTTGCCAGCTCACTCGTCTCAGCAAGTTATTCACTAGTTAGATCTTCAAAGCTTTTACAAGTGACTTGGAATAGGTGCCCAACCCTGCTAAATCTTAGAGTGGCTATTGGTTTTCCTTTTGTCAGATAATCCTGGGTTGGGAAGGTAAAACCCTGAAATACAGAAGGAAGCTGGTTCTAATGCATTTGCTTATTCATTATTTCAGCAATTGGAACACTTAGAAGCAATTTGCTGGTGAATTAAAATTAAAATAATGGAAGATACATTATTTTTTTCAGAGCCCTGTGTCATTAAGGATGTGCTGTACATTCAAGGTCACAGCTAGTCCTTACATTCTGTAATGTCTGGAATGCTGAGCAGTAGCTTGGGGGTCTCAACTATAAAATGCAGTCAGCCAGGATAATACCGAGTCCGCTGGCTCTAGGGCTTCTTCTGCCGTGTGTCCCAGCTGAAGTTGGAAATTAGCTGGAGATGCGAGGGCTTTGTAAAATAGGTAGAGCCGGTTATTTCTTCCCTTTTTAATTTGACTCTATGCTAATTTATACTCTGCCAATTTAATGGAAAAACCACATTGTATGAGTTAACAGGATAATTGTACTTGAAGCAAATTAAAAATATAGGAAAATCAAAGCCTTAAATCCTTTTTTATAGTGATCGGTTACTTGAAGTGCTCTTTCTAATAATCATGTATTTAAATATAGTAATATAGGATACAATAACAGGATGGTGTATTAGGGCTGTTTAAATTTAAATTAGAAAGTTGCTATTGAGACTGCTTTGCATTGGGTGTTTTGAGTATTTCATCTTGTGTTTTTCAGCCATGCATATGAACAGTACTCCTTGTTTTTGCAGATTCGTTCACCAGGCAGGTTTTGTGGACCCTGTTGAGAGATGTGAAGTTTGGAGAGGCCATTTCTTACCAGAAATTAGCGGACCTAGCGGGCAACAGCAGAGCTGCAAGAGCAGTGGGAGGAGCAATGAGGAGCAATCCTGTAAGTTCATGTCAACTTTCAAATAAAGTTGATGGAAGATGGTGGATTTAGAGAGCTTTCTGGGCTAAATGTCATTAGATTAAATTTATCTGCTATGAAAACTGGTCTACCATGAGTAATAAGGTCAGTAAGTGTTTTTAATCAGCAATAATGCACAACCCAGTTTAATGTGATTTATGCCCTACCGTTTATGGTGTTAGATTTGGAAAAGAAACATTACACTTCTTTTAATTCATCAGCCTATACACATTTTGTTGTTTTCAAACTTTGTTACATATCAGGCGAGGGAAATCTTTTATCCCTCAGCACTGACATCATTTGACAGGGTGTGAGTAGCTCCGGATGTGTTGCCAGAGAGGATGGAGTGCTGTTATGGATGTATGTCTGAAAGTGTGGATGAGGAGGGATTTTAGTTCACGTAGGTACACATTTGAATCAAATCCCTAATTTTTAACACTTTTTTTCTCATGCACTGCAAAATAGATGTAAGTGACATTTCTTCTTTAGATCAAGGTGAGCTGAATTTAAAGCAACTGGAGGGAGTAGTCCTCTAGGTTAGCCCTGTGGATTTTGGAAAAACTGTTGCAGTACTTGGTCACTTTGTCCATCTTCCCAATCATTATCTTTCCCTTTTAGTAGTCAAGGGCTAGATTTTCAGATGTTATTTATGCACCTGAAACACGCTGATTACTCTAGGTGAAGTTAGTGAGAATCAGTGCCACTGTGGGGGTCATATCTTCTAGTTGGGCTGTGTTTGCCTGGATCCTGTTTGGGGAAGCTCCCTCCTGAATGAGAGTGTTTCTGGACGGGAGCCAGTATATCATCCGCAGTGCAAGAGGCAGGAGGAGGGAGTCTGGTTCCCTAAAACCCCAGCGTTTGGGCTGTAAAGGCCCCAGCTGTAGAAGCAGACCTCCAGAAGCAGTGGGCTCTGAACACCCCCTTAGGTGGGCAGATGCAAGGTGCCACGTGGGGCTGGTACTGCCACCTCCAGCTGGCTTGTCACTGTGCAAAGGAGAGCAAAAGCAAGTGAAGAGAATGCCCCTATGTCTGGTTTTACACATTCCCTTGCAACTTGCCTTAAAAGAATAAAATAAAAACTTCTGTTTCTATTAATATCATTGCAGCCTTTTTTGCCCATTCTTCAACATATTTTTCCTCATTACCACTTGTCCTTAGCAACGTGTGTCTTTCCATACCCAAATACCTCTCTTTTTCTCCTGTGTTATACCTGCCATAATCTTTGACCTTCTGTGTTGTTTTTGCGTGCAGTTCTCCCAGTTTTTTCTTTAATAAGGCACATGTAAGACCACAGCATGTAGTTGCAAGGTGGATTCACAAACCTGTTTTCACAAGAACTGGTGGCTCTCCATATAGCAATAATAAGGGTTGGGGTTTTTCACAGTGCCATCACGCATTATCTTTATATTTCACTTCATTCATAAAATCAATCTGCATATTATGCATAGTCAGCCTGCATACTCTGACTCATAGGTCTGAAGGACCATGTAAAGATTTATATGCAAAATATGAGAAACGTACTGAAAAGGCGCTCTCACTGCGGTACAAAAGGACTATATTTGTGTTTGCATGTGGAATATGCTTGAAATTACAGATTAACTACAGGAGATGTCTAGTAATAAAAATGTGTTTTGGAATAGGCAGAGCTGTCATTACAGTACTGATTTTTTTATCATCAGCTTTCTATTATGAGATATTGGAGTAGTATTATATTAATAGAGCTCTTTTTTCCCCTAAAGCTATACATTACTATCTATAATACTATTAAAAAATTCTGCTCTGGACAGAAACCACCATAGCCATAGTATGGAGTGGGAAATAACAAAAATAAGATAGGACCTATTTAAAAAAAAATGCAGTAGCTTTGCTGTATATTTTCAGAACTATTTTCATCCTTCCTCACAGGGGAAAAAGCAGAAATTTTCACACCACAACCTGCTGTTACCACTGCTTTGGATGCTGCTGCTCCACTGCAGCCTGAGGGCAAAGCAGGGTACATTTCTAGGCGATAGCAATTACATATCCTTTTGCACAACACTATATTGTTATTCTTTGAGAACTGTTTCCTGTAGGTTTGCATTGTATTGCCTTATCTTAATGTACACCATATTATATTGGAAAGCATTCCATCATATTAAAATAGTTTGTATTGTCAAGTACAATACAGTGTATTGACGGAACGTAGCTTTATGCTGCTTCTATGAACTGTCTCATATGAAAATCAGATATACACTTAAAACATCACTGTGTACTTCTTTATTGAGCTTGGAAGCTTAAACCCATTAGACATTATGCTAGTTTAAATGGCAGTGTGCTACATGTATCGAATTTTAGAATACCCATGAACATTGTACATGTTATAAACACACTTGAAGTCTGTTTGTCAGATGAGATATTGGGCTTTAAATCTAACTAAACAGATCATTAAACTGAATACGTCATGAGAATTGCAGCATCATTAAAATATCAGCAAAGAATTTAAAGAACTGCAGTGTTAACAACTGCTACACCTGTAATAAGAACTTCAAGATATAAATACTGGTTTTGAGTAGTATTTGCCTCAAAATTGTTGCAGAAATGTGATGTTCTGTTAAGCAGAAGATCAGTAATTTCTTTTCACAGGAGAGAAGCTGAAACTTTGGTGAGTATTTTTATTAATGATTGCTGCAGAAGCTATGCAAAATCATAAGTTGTTTGCACCTTGAGATTCTTCCTTGATTAAAGGACTAAATTATAAGCACGATGACTAAATTATAAATGTGATTTAATGAGGATAGTGCTATCAGTAAAAATGAGGGCTTGGAATAAAGCGGAGGTGTATGTAGAGCCTGACATTGCACTGCTACTCAAATATATTGACAAAATTGAGTATCTTACATTTTTCCAGAAAATACCAGAACATTTCTCCCTTCTACAAATCATGGGTTGGTGTTTAATTTTGGTAGTGTGCATTCTACAGGTTTCCCTTTGTAGTGGGGTTGCTTCACATAATTCATACAATGACCTTCAACTTTATGAGAAGGTGGAATAGGTGCCAGCAGCAGCTGAAAGATGCGACATCTTTGCCTCAATTTATGCCAAGGACATGGCGGGGATGGCTCACCTTTTGCAAGAAAAACTTCAAATAGTTTACTGCAGTTCAGATTGATTGCAAGGTCTGTGGTCCTCAAAGGGAACCCATAAAGTTCAATTAAAAATCTCATTAGACTAGTATAGGAGGATCAAAAAGAAATCACAGAGACTCATGGGAAATGGCGAATGTTGGGCTGATTAGTCCAAGGCCATCCTAAATGACTGTTCTGTGGCTTAAATAAGACGTCTTCAGCGGTCTGTTAATGGCAGTAATAGCTGCGTACGGTTTTTTATATTCTATCTGATTGCCGATTGCGTTATTGTTTAGGCTAAAAGCGATCTGCGTGCCCAGGCGCTAAGTTCGATCTATCGAAAGTCGCGCGTATTATTCAGCCAAAACGTTTTAAACATTTGAGAGTGAAAGGAGTAATTGTGCATTTATGAGAAGACTGTGAAGTATGGATTTGAAATGTTGCGAACACATAAAACTACTTGTGCATTAATTCCTTAGGTGGCTAGCAATAAAGTTGAACCCATGCTGGTTCGCATTACAGTATTTGTTTCTGTAAGGGAATAGGGGGAGAAAAAGCAATAGGACATGAGCAAACTGAAAGATTATTTTTTGCTAAGTGTGATTCTTGTCGTATGTTATAACTTGATATTTCAGCTGTTTCCATTATGGCCTGGCTGATCTATTTTTGACAGTTTGGCAGTTTTCTGTAAGTCTCCAGTCCACCAGGCAGTATAATAGGACGGTCGGTTTTCCATTGCGTCAAATTGAAAACTCTTAACAAGCGGAGCACCGCGGCGGAGCGCCACTCTGCTTCATCCTCAGACGGAATTTGCTAAATGCAGTTCAAAGGCAATCGATACCTTGTGCAGGGAGTTTTTTTCCCCACCTTTTCCTAAACAAACGCATTATTGAGGAGTTAGTTTATTCACAGATTGCCATGAGCGTTAATGACCGCCCGAGTCTTGTTCTGCCAGTCACCCAGATGGCTGTTGATAAAGATTTAGCATCATGTTCTGAGTGTCAGGGCTGTCAGTAGTGCTGAACCATTTGACCAGAAGAAAAAACGCACAGGGAGCTATTGATTACAGCTTCTCAGTGTCACTTGTTCACCAGGATTTAGGTATTGATGAGGCTGCGAGTGAAAACAAGCTCTTTCCCTTGTGGGCCTCTACCCAGAAGAACAAAAGCAAAGTTGGAGAAAATATTCAGCTGGTGCCCGAATCAGAGGGATTCCGCTATTGATTGAAGGGCCCCTTCATGTTCTTTTTGTTGAAGACAAATCTATGGGTTTGGAAGTTTTATAGCATTTGAGATAGGGTCTGTGTAAGTGATGGATTCATGTATTAGATGAATTAGATTTCACAGCATGAAGATTTCAGTGGAGCTATAATATTATGAGCTGCTTGGTTATTGATAAAAATTACATTAAATGTGGCTGAGGCATTAAAGCTCCAGACTAGGGTAGTACTCCCTCTAAAATGTCCTTAGGGCCCTAATAAATTTTAGCAGGTTTAATTATTTTAGTAGTCTGAAAGTTGTCACCACAATTAAGCCAAACTGAAGCAATGTTCAATATTTTTAAATTACGGAGCTGATAGAGCCTTTGTAATGCATTTTCTTTTTTACCCAACACTACAGAGAATGACGCATGGGCTTGCGCACATTAGGACAAACTTGGTATGAAATCCTTTATTTCAGGCTTGGAAGATGCTGTATTTATTTCACACCCTTCATCTCAGTGGCTGCATTTTCCAGCCACAGCCTTTCAACCAGCAGTAAAGCAGTGTTCCTGCAGCTCCGCTAGCTCAACACCCTGCCCTAAAAAAGGCGGCTCAGGAGTTCCTCTGCATGTTCTGTCCTGTGGCAGTGGCAAATCGGTACTCCTTTGCCAGGATACTCTCCCGTTGCAGAGATCTGAGATTCCCTGTTTCTCCTAGAGATCCAAACCACCTGGGCCAAATTTCCTCCTCCACGTATGGCATGATGCTGAGCAGCTGAGCCACACATCCCTGAGGTTGCGATCCGTCCTGCACCAACACGGGAAACCTGAGACTCTTGGCATGTGCCAGCTCTCTGGCTGCAGGTGACCCTGCTCCACCTGAAAATAGAATAGTTTTTTTTCAGCTTGAGCACACCTTCCATTTTCTAATACAACTTAGCAAGAGAAGGTGCAGCTAGAAAGGTGTCAACTTATTTCCCTGACAAAATTCCCCTGCAAACAGACCCCTGGCCGGGGGTCTTCGCAGCCTCCAAGCGGTTGCAGGGAACTGGCTCACAAAGAGGGTTTGGCCCCTTGTCCGTAGCAAGATTAACATCTTTACTGCCAAAATACTCTGATTCGTTTTTTCTATTGTTAAAGAATTGTAGATTAACCTTGGATATTTTTTACAGTGCATTATGGCTCGTTACTGCTTTGTCACTCAAGAAAATCTGCCAGCAGTAACTGGTGCGAGTGGCTTGTAAAGCCAGAGAAATCCCCAAACAAAAAAACACTTGCAAAACCAACAACTTTAAAGAAGTCATAAACCAAGCATGTGATGGCGATCTAGAGGAAAGATTTTATTGGTACTCGCTGGAGTTGTCATGGATGCGTAATTCACTTGTGGCATTGCCAACTCCAAATAAAGCAGCTATTTATAAGCATTTTTTATTAAACCTTGATTAACAATAAGCACCTATGTGTATTCCCTTGTAATGTGATAGCCTTTGGGCTGAGAGTGAGATTTTAAATTTCAGCCATTGAAATTACTTAACCAAAACAAAAGAGCCCCCAAAAAAACAGTTTACGAAGGTCTGGCCCGTAGCTGTCCAGCTGCTTTGAGGTCTGGGTCTTCGACTCAAATATGAGCACAGCCGGAACTTTGCTGAAATAAATATAAAGTGTGGTAAAAACAAGTCAGTATAAAGGATGTAATTTGCCTATGCATATGTATATATAAATAAAAGTACGTATTTTCACTTAAAATATCCATTCTGTGGGAAAAAAACAAAAAAAAAAAAACACTTTTTAGTAAATTATTCTCACAGTTCTGTCATTACAATTGAATTACTCTGGAGGTACCAAAACAAAAACTGCATGATTAAAGATGATGTATTGCATTTCTTATGATGTGTACTTCAACTATCATAATCACCTGCAATAAAAAAAAAGTGTTTATGTACAAGTCTACATTATCAGTCTATCATGTAACTTCTTGCATTGATTTTTCAGAATCCCTGACATTTGGCTATAAATGATACAAAGTAGAAGGCATGAGAAGAAGTTCTTCAATTGGTTAGGTGTGAATTAAATCTCTCCTGTTGTAGGTTTTAAAAATTCACAACCCATTTTGGATTGACTTGCTGTTAAATAATAAATAATGCCATGTTCTTATATGGAATTTTTCAGCGGTGCACGTCGAGGTGCTATAGAGAGAAGAGGAATTTGCTGAGGGAGCCGAGGCTCAGGAAGCTCACTCGTGGAAGTGCTGTTCTCACGTTTTCAGTGATCCCTGTTCCAGAAATATGACCTCTCCTAATGATTGTTAATAATGGTCCTGAACCTCCATGCTGTCCTTGTGTGTGTTTTGAGGTGTCATTGGTCGTAGATGTCTCGTTGTTGTAAACACAAGCTTGTTGCAAAAGCGTGCATGGCTGCATGTGCTGCATGCATTCTGAAAGATCCTCCTTGCTTTTCCCATATGAAACATCCCGTCTGACCTAAGTGCTGCCTGCACAGAAGCATCGTCTTGCAGGAGTGGAGGCACGTGAGGGAGGGCACCTCACGTCCCTGGGCACATCACTGCCCTTCAGGGGATGGGGGCTCGGTGCTGTGGCTCTGCGGTGTCCCCGGAGCCATGAACCAGCGGCGATTCTGCTCCAAGTGCGTGCAGGGTCATGCAGTGTCCCTGCTGGGTGGGAAACAACTGCCAGCGCTCTTGAGAATGTGGGCAACATGACAATAATTCATCAAATTAACTCCAAGTCATTAGATAGGCGTGGGCCGGTGTCCTGTGGGCGCCCAGGCTGGGGTTTTTGCCAGGGCTCATTCCTCCCAGTGCTGTTTTTTCCCTCCGAGCCAGGCACGTGGTCGGAACACACCATCGCAGCAGGGCAGTTGGTGCCCAGCGCCCGCTCCGGCAGTGGAGCAGAGCAGACAGAAGCGAGAGGCCCTGATGCTGTCCGGCAGGCTGCCAGGGTGGGCTTTAACGCGGATGTTTAAATCCGTGCCGCCGCTAGCACAGTGAAGGCGAACGCTGCTGCGGTAGCGGATTTATTGGGTGCAGCCCTTTTCCTCGCTGGTCTTCTCCAGCCACCGCTTTGCATCACCCTTCGCTTCCTTTCTTATTTGTGTGTGTGTTGCAGATCCCGATTATAATACCGTGCCACAGGGTGATTCGCAGCAGCGGGCAGACCGGCAACTACGGAGGAGGGAACCTTATGAAAGAGTGGCTTTTGTCGCACGAGAAGCTCCAGAAAGAGAAGTTAGCATATTGATGCGGCTCAGCCACAGCTGCTCGACTGCCAAGGCACACAGCCGCGGATACTTGGCTTATAACAAGCTCTCAGAGCACCCAGCAGAATTCAGAAAAATGGTAAATATTTGAGTGACATATAAATATAATGCAACATCCGAAGTGAAATGTGTGGTGGCACCACTATATTAAAAAAGCAGGATGCGTCCTAGGGGATGCAGCTCATATGCCCTTTCTTGTTTTTACATTTTACAGCAGAATGACTACAGCGGTCCAGGCCTGTTGTGCGTGTATTTTGTTCCCATCCCCAGTCCTGTTTTGTTCTATTTTTAATGTCCATTAAAGCAAGGGTAGGGGAGAGGGAGGGGCATGGCAAATGCGAGGTGCAAGCGTCCCTCTAAGGAAGCATCTGGCTCGCCGAGGGGCCAGCCCGCGCCTCCCTGCTCCTGCCCCGCCTGGCGCGCTTGTCCCCCTGCCAGCCCTGGTGCCAGGACTCCCCTCCTCTCTTTGATGTTTGCGCTGCTGAAATGCTGTTTTACGTAAACACTGCTTAATGGAGCACATTGAGATGCAGTCAAAAGGAAGCGGCTATTGAATCGCTTGTTCGCGGCTTTTCTTTTCGGATCATGAGAGGTGCTCAAGGCAAGAATAAAAATTTTGCTTTTGTGAATGTTGCAAAAAGCAGGCGGAGCTGTAGGTGCTGGCAAGTTGTATGAGAATATTTAAAATAAGCAGTTAGATGAGCGCAACCTGGACAAAATATTAAAAAGCTCATCGTAGCTGCATCTTCATCAGCAGTGCCTTTCCTTAAGTGTTTGAATTTCTCCTTAGATTTTTGCAGTTCTCCATTACATGAAGCTTTATTTCCTGTAGCCTCTCTGAAGAAAGGATTCAAGAGATGTTAAAGCTAAATTCTGAGGTGGTTTAAAAAGGGTTCTCTGAAAGTGCGAGCCCAGAAGCTGAAATTTTCAGTATGGGAATCATAAATTCCAACATGGAAATACTGATTTTTTTATGTGTTTTATCATATTTTCATAGACGTCTCTTTAGAAATGCCATTGCTAACCAAGAAATTATTGTGTTACAATGCTTTAGTTAATGTAGTATTGTTGATATCTCAGAATTACTTCAATAAAAAAACTGCTTTGCATGTACAAGTGTCTTTGTATATGTTTATAAATAAAACACAGTATATGATATATGGAGAAAATAAACTATACCCAACTGTACAATATAAAGCTGTATTTTTATCAAGGGTTTCTGGTGGCAATATAAACCACGAAAGCAAAGCTCAAGTGGTTTGTACGTGTCACCAGAACCCTGAGATAAAAATATAGCCTTATAATATGTACAGTTTGGGTGTATTTTACTTTCTTTTGTAACATATGATACCAACAAAAGAACGCAGTATCAAGCAAACTTTAACCTTTTTCACATTTACATCCCTTGCTATTTTTTCTATCGCATTTACATTTGCTCTTTCATGTGCCTATCTGTATTTTTGCCCACACAGTGAACCTCAGCGCTGGTTTTCAGGGGGTAAGTCCGTGGCCAGGCGGGCACCCAACTCCCGAGGGAAGTCATGCTCAGAGCTGGCTGCTGTCAGTCCATCCACGAGGCCATGTGGTGCTGTGAGTGTTCGCCACCCGGTGACGTGGGGACACTTGCATGTGGTGGCGGTGGCACTGTCACCAGCAGTGTCGCCTTTGTCTGGGCAGCATCGACAGGGGGCTGCCCCCAGCCAAAAAGACACAGAGCCCACAGGGACTGATTTGGGGGTTTTCTCGGCCCCCTCACAGTGGTGCTGGTGCCGGCCCCAAGTAGCCTGCAGCCTGCTCTGGGTGGAGGTCATGGCAGTTTATGAAAACACCAAAGTGGGGAAAAGATATTAAAACACAGGCATCCGAATACATACCTCTATATATGCATGCACATAGGGGAAAAAAAAAAAAAACCACTCGGAACAAGACAGCTATGTTCTTTTTGCCTGGAATTGGGTTCCTCTGACCTATCAAGTTTCCTCCCATTCAGCCTTCCAGTGCTTTGAACTGCTGACATTGAGACACTGTGCAGCCAGGCACGACAGCTGGCTCTGCAGCATCTAATACCAACACATGCTGTTTTAGCCCATTTCCAGAGACTAAGATAATGAAAGATTCAAAAATAATATTTGTTTTGGCGGAACTACATTTATAATGAAATAGATGCCCTTGACCATGGAAGAAACTGAATTTTGCGGTGGGTCATTCTCCCCCCTCCCTTTTTTTCCATACAAAACATGCTCTACAGCCAGTCTAAGGCCAATGGAAATATTTAAAAGGAATATGTTGTATTTCCTGGGTCAGATTTACAGCAGCATTGCAGCGACACTGGTTGTACTGTTTTATGCTGGAATGAAAAATGCAGATTTCATCCTATGTATCAATACCAAATGGTAAAGGGCCCCAGGCTCAGGGATTGTTACAGATCACTTTCTTGCAAGCAGAGTTTGCAACGTAATGAGCTCATACTGTAAGCATCTTAAACAGAAAACCAGTTCATTGTAGATATAAGGCCATTTTTAGATATTTGCCCAAATCTTCTTCTCTCTGCTCATGCAACAAGCTCATTTAGAATTAGAGGAATTAGTCATCGGATGAAGGCCAGAATTATTTGTCCCATAAAGTTGCCATTTAATTTTTCTAAACAGTTCTCAAGCACCACACTCCTTCCTTTAAAGTGGTACTTGATATTTGCTGTACAGCATATCAGTTGAGTGATGAACAGTGATGTGGTTGGTAGGACAGCATTATCACTTTCCAAATGCATTAAGTTGTAGACAAGGGGCAGTAATTTTAATCTACTGTTTCTGTAAACATCATAGATCATTATTTCTTCCAGAGATAGATTATTACATTTAATCATTTTTTCCCATGTTTTACCAAAACTAAAAATCATAATATTTATAGTATGTATTGCACCCCGGTCAAAGATGCACGTTGCATTAAAATGTTTATTTGCTGTGATAGGTGGTGCTGAAGACCTGCTTTCCTTTAAAGAAAATGCGATTAAAAAATAAACCCACAGAAAGATTGCTTAAAAACTTAAAGCACAGTAATCCAATGGGAGCCCTGTAAGATTTATGTACTATTTCAAGAGTAATTGCTCAGTAAGAATCTTATAGGAATGTAAAAAATCCTCAAAGAATTGCATTTACAGATTTAATTGTAATTCCTTTTATATTCCTACAGAAATTGAACAGAAATGCCAGTTGAAGGCTTCTCTTTAAAACTCCCTGCCCTTGCTGGGTTGCTGTGCGCCTCCGGTCGGTGCTACCATGGCTGGATTTAAAAACAATGGAAAATATTACGGGTGGTACACTCACTTGCCATTAAGGCAGACAGGATATTTCAGTTACACTGATGTGCAAACACAGCTTGTCGAAGATCCATGTGCTATTTTTGTTTCAAATAACATGCACAGGGTATGAGTAACAAATAAATAATACTTAATTCGTGCCTTGAAAAGGTAGCATTTTTCGCAGTTTTCTTTTTTTTCTTTTTTTTTTTTTTTTACCTAGCAAAACCTGTAATCTCTCCCTGTTTTACAGGCTGGACTTCCAGACGATTTGCTCTTAATATTGCTATTTTTGTGGTGCCCTCTTCTTGCCGAAGAAGAAATCTGATTTCTTTTTCCCCATGTTTCTGTTGTTCTGGGGTGGGGGGCAGCGAGCAGGGGCGGCCTCGGCCCCGGCACCATCGCTTCACCGCCGAGGCTCCATCCCTTCGCCCCTTATCAGCCCTCCCGGGGCTGATCCAGACCAGCCCGCGGCCCGTGTGAAGTAACGGGCGGGTGGCAGCGGAGCAGGGCTGGGGCTGGACCCAGCGGCACCGGCGGGCGACAGCGGGGCGGTCTGGGCTCCATCAGCCTCGCGCCGCAGCCGGGCCTGTCCGCGCGGGGCCGGCCAGGGAGCCTGGGCCTGGTAGCGGGGCCACGAGGTGAAAATTGACGTGAGCGCGGCACGCTGGCAGCCCCTGTGATTGATGAAAGGATATTGTTAACGAGCCTTTAAAGTTTCTCGTTAATGGTCGCTTGCTCTTTTTTTTTTTTCCATTGAAAAAAGCCAGAAGAAAAAAAAAATTCCACATGAGCAGTAATTAAGATCGATCCCATACTGTACGTCGAGTTATCAATTTTTAAAACCCCTTTAAGTGCTGTACATGGTTATTTTAAACAGCGCTTTTCATTTGGTGCTGGAGCGCGCGGGCCAGCCTCAGCACCGCAGGCTGCCCTGCGCGATGTCCCGTGCCACCGGTGTAGCCGCAGCTGCCAGCGGCACTCAGGCCATGTGCCTGCAAAGCTGAGGAGCACGGTGCTGCCGAGGAGCACCACGTTCAGTCATGTCCAAGCTCTGCCAACCCCGCAGGACCAGGCCCCAGCCGCGGCCATGCTCCAGCTGGGGCCTGGTGTCTGCTGGGGCCTGCGTTCGGTGGAAATAACCCTCAGCCTCACCCATGTGGAAAGCATGTGGTGGCTGCTGAGGTGGTGTAGTTCCACATGGACGATGCGTGGCTTGGTTGAAAGGTGGACATTTTAGCCGCACTTCAGTTTGTCTCTGTGCTCATCACATGGCCTGAGTGCCGCTGGCAGCACACGCTGAGGCAGTAGCCATAGCAGGCCAGGACACGGGCAGCGGCCATCACAGGGATTTTCTTGTGCAGAGTCAGGCTTGATTTGAGTCTTTAAAGCTTTAAAGTCAAGCAAGCAGAGTGAAACCCCATCGTGTTTCCATTTGTGCACAAAGTATTGGCTTGAAAAATTACTGATTTTTTTTATTGTATTTGCTATCATGGCTTGTCTTTTGTAGGAAGTTTGACATAGATTATGGCCCAGAGTTTTTAAAATTTAAGTCTCAAATATGATCCTCGTGCCTGCTTTTGTTGAGCAAGTACATGCTACATGTTTTTTAAAACAGCGTCACCGTGCCCAGAGAGGTTGTGGATGCCCCATCCCTGGAGGTGTCGAGGCCAGGCTCGATGGGACCTTGGCCAACCTGATCTAGTGGGTGGCATGCCTGCCTATGGCAGGGGGGTTGGAGTTGGATGATCTTTAAGGTCCCTTCCAACACAAGCCATTCTATGATTTTGTGATTCTATGATGATGTTCGAATGCAGATTTAATTTTCGGAGCAATGGGCAAGCAGCAGTCCTTCAGTGCTTAAATAACAATACAGCTGTGGTACAATTAAATGCTTTCTTTATAATGCTCAATGAAAACATGCCCTTCTCCTTTCTGAACAAAGTGCTCGCAAGCAAACTGTAACCAAAAGACCACTTTGTAGTTACGGATAACCTCCTTGTAAGGGGCTCGGGGTAGCACTTCACCCACATGCACATCTGGGAGCTTCTGTTGGTAGATCTGCCAAGAGATTGAGAGTTTTCCAAGAATAATCTGGCTATGGTAGCATGCCCCGTTATACTGCACCATCACTGGTAGGTGGAGTTGAAGCATTGCGAGAGCAACCTTTGTGCTCCCCATGCGGGAGCAGGGATGTCGGCAGGGATGCATGTCAGCAGGGCTGACCGGGCCGCACTCTGCTCCACTCACTGGGCCCCAGCACCGAGTTTTGGCTGCAGCACAGCCCCGGCCATGTTGGAGAAAGAGAAAGCAAATCCCCTCCGTTTGATCTGGAAGCTGCAGGAAGCTGTCCTTAACACGGTCCCTCGGGCCCGTGCTGCTGTAGCGGTTATGTCTCCTTGCAAGGCTTTCTGAAGCAGGCTTATTGCATAGAAATTAGTGAGGAGGGAGAGCACTGCGTGTGTCAGGACCCCTGCTTGCTCTTTGTGAAATGGAAAAGAGAGGCGTGAGCATAGAGCCTGGTTGAAACTCAGACCCACGCCTGATTTCCACTAGTAGGAGTGGTTTTGGGGCTGGGTTTTGTGGTTTTATCTTTATCCAAACAGCGTCATCCTTCTCAGCACCACCATTCACCACCGTTCGCAAGGTGGAGGCACAAGCACTTGAGAAGGCACAATGCACAAAAGCACAATCTGTCCTTCCAGCAGCCATCAGACACCAAAAATACCTGGCAGAGACATAGAACAGCTGAGGGCAAAGGGACCAGTGCATGTTTGTACGTGGCAACATCTGCGTAGCAGCCAGCGCGGGTGCAAACCTTGCACTAATGGCACCGTGTGAGTAATGAAAGAGGAGTGCCTGCTCCCGAGCCCCAGGAAAACCACCCGTACAAGGAATGAGTTCTGCTGAGCTACGTTCAATATGGCCAAAATCGAACTGGGAAGTAAAGGCAAACATTGAAATGAAACTGATATACAGCTCATGAAAGTCGCTTCAACTGCCGTCAATGTATTTTGCAGCAGAAATGATGGTGCAAATGCAGGAAAGTGCAAAAAGAAGGGCACTCGATTCAAGTTTGGACCTCCGAATGTTGCTTGGTTTGGAGATCACCTCTGTAGCCACAGAAGCAACACTGGGAGGCTGCAAACTGAAGAAACATTTGTGTGCTCCAGCAACTGTCTTACACCACATTTGTCCTCTAAAAAGAGCAGACTAAAAATACCCTGAGTTCCTGCAGAAGGCACTGTTTGAGAGGGAGCAGGCCGTTAATTGAGCGGTTGCTTGTCTCCAGCTCAGTAATCAGTCTTCCCGCACCGCCGTTCCTGATGACCAGCAAACTGTCTCCAACCTTCTGGTTGTCAAGAAAATTGTGACAAGGCAAATGTCGGATCATGTGGAGCCTTCTGAATTTTTTGACCCCTTCAATCTGTTTTCCAGTCTTGGTATGGCAAAGAAGCTGTGATGGACTAATTGCTTGTCTCTTTTCTCCGGGCAGAGGATAAAGACCAGGTACATCATCCGATTCCTTTAGATTAGCAGCATCCTCTGTAAGGCTTACATCCTTATGTCGACCACTGCAGGCTTGCTCTGGACAAGCTGCCTTTTTGCCAAAAGTCAGAGCTGAAAATGTTGAGGTCCTGCAGTATTCTCTCCGATGGGGTTCCTGTGAATCTGGTTTGAGCAGTGTAATGCAGGCTGTGGTGTATGTATGACTCAAAAAAAAAAAAAAAAAAAAAAAAAGGTTTGATTCATCTATACCAAAACAAAACATACTGCAGCTGCTGAGAGGAAAAGATAGCTTGAACATGTTGCACTTCCATTTCTTGTTCCAACCTCTGTGCTATACTTTTAGGTAGAATACTCTGTATTTAGAGTGACCTTCATAACCATTGGTCTTGATTTTACTAAATTGCCCTGCTCTGTACACTGCAACTGGTATCCGGGACAGTTGTTTTCTTGGGCTTTCTCTTAAATTGTTTCCTGCCAATGTCAGTAAAACGATATGAGAATTGTGGAGTTAGGTGTACTTTTAAAACTGTAGAATGAGTTTTCTATGGAAAATTGGAAAAATTTCTGTTTGGGAACTATAGGGAAAAACTCTGAAAATTTAGGTTCCAGTCCTCTTTTCCATGCTATGTAGCTTATCTCCTTTATTTTGGAAAATAAAAGAAGATAATAACATTTGGTTCAGCTGGAAATTTGTTTATTTTTGGCCTTTAAAAATCTCATTAGAAATGACTCTTGCCATTTGCTTAAGACCTGGGGGTACTGCAGCACCCTGGGAAAGAGCCTCCAAAACTTGGAAAACATCAAAACTTTTTCAAATAATTGCGCATATACTGGACTTCAGTAGGGAGCCTGTTGAGCACTCCAGTTGAAATGCATCACGTTTCCTTAGTACTTCGGACAATTGCAACATTTGACTGTTGCCAAACAGACTCGAGCTGGGGAGGAACTAAAACACCGAGCCGTACACGATGCTGAAGCGGCACCAGTGATGGGCAAAACTGCCTGAAAACCTCAGAGCCAAATCATGCCTGGAAAACAAAAGATGGTGCGTTGTATCTGCGCGTTGTGAGCTGCCTTTTCGTGTTTAATGCCTGGAAATGTGGTCCTTAGTCTGTGTGTGGATGGGTGACTTGCCAGAAGGCCCTGTCCTGGTGGAGAGCATCCTCATGGGCCCTGCACAAGTCCCTCACCGGTCTCTGAAGGACAAAGCCAGCACAGCAGGACAGCACTGGAGGTCAGGGCTTACGTCCTGGTGTCAGCTTCTGGTGACAACGAGCGGAACGCCGGTCAGCCACGTCGTGCATGGAAGACACCTACACCTCAGTTAATTGTGCCTGAGCTGTGTTCGTGTCTCAAAAGCAATTTCTTTAAACCCATACAGATGTCGGGGGTGGACAAGATGTTAAAGCTTGACTGCTGAGAAACAGAAGCCCTTCTGTTGATGATGCACCTTCAACTACAGCCCTCAGAGCCTATTTTGTCTACTTGTGTGTTTTGGAAAGCTTTGGATGCGTTTGCAGTGACTTATATGCAAATAATGAAAGCCCCGTGCATTTATCTCTGTGTAAGAATCATATGTATGCGTATGTAAATGCAGCTGGTAATTGCATGCAGCCCTCTGGCTCCTGGTGAGCTGCCAGCGTGACCCTCCGTGTCAGAAAGCTTGTGCATCACGGCTTTAAAGAGGGTGCTGCCGAGAGAGAGCCGCTGTGCGCTCAGCGGGGGGGCGGCAGGATCGGCAGCAGGGGCTGGAAGCGCTCACGCTTGCCGGGGAGCACCACAAAACTCCTCCAACCCTCCTGCACAAACGCAGCAGAACTTTTCCAAGCGCACAGTCCACATTATCCCTACGCTACGTTTTAGTTTAAGCATTAAAATTCAAGGTCTAAATACGTAGTTTTAAATTGGAGACGAGTATATGCACATTGCAAATGTAGATGTATCTTGCTGAGTACACAGCCCATAAAATATGTAGTATAAGATCACTCATTTATTTAAAGACGCTTTTTACTTCAGATAGAAAATGACACAAATCTAAATATTACAATGCAAAGTAATGTGTAACTGTCTGTATGTTATAGCCTTAACACTGTACTTCTGATGCAGAAGAGATATAGCAGCTGCACTTTAATTTCAAGCAAATTGATCCCAGATGTAAATGTTGTTTTGTTCCATGGAAGATAGTGCACAGGTAAAGCAAATATCATTGGTTTATAGTCCAACAGAGTGTTGCAACAGGATCCAGCCTCTTCTGCCTGGGCACACATAAAAGCCTGGTGGCTGCGACAGAGGAGAATGCCTGAAAAGGATACCATAAAAAGAGATAGCTTTGCTTTTTACCCTTTAAGAATACAGCCACCTGTGATCTAAGCAGCTGTTTTGAAGCCAGGAAAGCTTCTTGGTTTGTCAATTATCCTGCAGGCAAAATCTAAATTTGGCTTGTTTTCCATTTCTTTCACTTCACATTTTGGAGGAGCATTTTTCTCCCACTGTAGTTATGTTTGATGTAAAAATAAAAAAATAAAAATAAAAAATGCTATATTTACTGACTCAGTAAGCCACTCCTTTCAAACTAAAAATAGTAATTGTGCTTCACTTTGCCTAGAGATACCCCTAAGTCAGTGGCACTACCGGCAAGGTATAAACAGCGTAATGGCTTCTTTGCCATCCCCAGCATATAGAGGTCAGCAAGAAGGCCAAATATCCTACTGTTGCAGCTCTTCTTTTGAACAAGAAGATTAAAAAAAAAAAAAAAAAAAAAAAGGGCTACCTGTTTGCTGGCAGAGGAAGAACTCACAGAGGCGTTCACCCCACTGCTGCTTCCCAGTGAACTCCCACTGCTCTGTGAACTCCCCCGTGGCAAGAGAGGCTCCCTTAGGCCAGTCATTTCTCCTCTTTTTGAACGAAGGACCGGCCGTGTGCTGCTGCCTCTCCTGCATCCATTCCCACGTGGGCCGGTCAGTGCCGAGGACAAGGCCCCGAGGAGCGGTGCTGGTGCTGGGAGCACTCCGCTCCTCTGCTGACCCCTTCCTTCCACCCCCCCGTG
This sequence comes from Cygnus olor, assembly GCF_009769625.2. Lineage (NCBI taxonomy): Eukaryota > Metazoa > Chordata > Aves > Anseriformes > Anatidae > Cygnus > Cygnus olor. Next base: position 36,749,088 of record NC_049175.1, read on the forward strand.
AGCTCGGTAACTCACAGCTGGTCTGTCTTGCCTTTGTTCTCCATCACTTTTAGGTCAGCACCGTGCGGGCAGGTTTACTGGCTTTGCAATGGGTGTGATTTAGTTAAATCCGGGGAACGTTGTGTTTGGATGCTTCTAAGTCATCACGGTGTGAATTGGTGTTTAACTGATTGAAGTCAAGCATCTGGGAGCTCCCCGGCTTGATGGCTGCGCTGATTTAATGCTACTTCCTTCTGAACCAGCCTAGGTAAAGCAGTGCACAGGTTGTGCACTGGATGCAATCTTTCAAATGCCAAAATCGCTGAAGAAAAGTGCATATAAAGGTGTTACTGAGGGGCAGGCACAAGACAAAGTTGTGATGCTTTTGCACAACAAAATTTTTTCCTATATACATTGCGTAGGGTTGACTGAATCTGGCAGAGATGTATAACATATATGACCCTATGTAGCAACTTCTGCAGGTATTTCGGAGTTGGACATATTGACCATATCCTGCATTCCTTACTCGGATGAAACCTGCCAAGAGGTCAATGCAAATCTCGATTAGTCAATTTATTGAGGCTTTGGATCGCTGTTTCTGCATGTGCTTGCTGCATGCACCTTTGGACAGGATGCAGTTTTATGGAGGGTAACATCCAGCCAGGTCAGGCGAGGTGCTGCCGGTGCTCTGCGGGGCTGAGCAGAGGTCGTGGCGTGCGCTCAGCCTGACAGAGCTGCTGGATAATAGCAGGGCACTTACCTCAAATCACAGGTTGTGAAAACTGACATTTCCATCCAAATTACTCCAATAGCCAACTGTTCCCCAGTGCAACTTCTTCTGTAAGTGACATGGTGACAGTGATCCAGAAATTTAACTTGCTGTTGTCTCGTTCCAAGTGGAATTATGAAGTTTGTGACATGCATTAGGAGGATGGCTCCTGGTCGCAGCCGGGGCTTTGTGTGTGTGTGTGTGTGTGTGTGATCAATCACAGGGTGAGCGGAGACCCCGGGAAGTTTTGTCAGCTCAGGAGAGCTGTCCCTGCTTGTGAACCAGCTCCTTCTGACTCCTCTTCTCCTCATCTCCCATTGTCTGAGCGAAGAGCTACCGCTCCACTGAAGTTTTCCTGGCATTTCGTCGTTGCCTGAGATTTTTGTACATCTCTCTCTTTAATTACAATGTGCAGATCATCTGTTCTTGACATGTGAGTACCTGATGGTCACATTTCTCTGCTCCCTCCTCTCCTCAGGGATGCCTCTTGGATTCATTTTTTTCACAGCTTGCCTTTCATTGCAAGTTACCTTTTAAATTTCTCTCCAACCTTTAAAGCAGGAGACCTTTTCTGTTCATAAAATAGGCCAGCAGATTTTGTGATTCGTGCTGTTTGGCATACACAGGCTGAAATCACGTATAATTTTTGCCTGATTTTTATTTCTGTTTTACATGGTAAGCCATAAAACCTGATGCTCTCTGCAACAGATAGCTCCAGTGCCAAATGCTGGAGACAAAGCATTTGAAGGTGGGCCACCTGCCTGTGCCTTAGAGGCTCCTGGACAAACCTCCACCGATGTCCTGCCACCGCCGAGCAGGACAGCAAAACTCGAGGTAGGTCCTTGGACGCCTTGGTGGCACCTTTCAGGAGAAGGCCGCAGGGCCCACCCAACAGTCAGGCTGGGAGAGATCAGGACATGGTGGGATCAGGCTGTGGGACCCCTTCATTCTACCCCATCCCTCTGTGGAGAAGCTGGATGAGGACGTGGATCCTGCCTGAAGCTCAGTACACAGCTTGTGAACCAAAACCGGAGATGGGCCTGAGCCCTGGCTGTGGGCTGGGACATCCATGAGCGGGATAACCATCACCAACTGGATCTCACCTTGGCTTACAGTCATCTTCCCTTAAACTCCTTTTTGTAACTTGATAACTAGCAAATATATCAGTCAGTTATTAAGGAAAACGCAATTACAAAGTTGTGTTTATCTACATTTCTTTGAGGAAAAACTAGGCCTCATTATTGCTATCACAGTCAGAAGAATAATTAATGTCAGGCTTTATAGAGAATTCATTACCTCCTTGGACAGGGAACAACTCTAACCATATTTTGCAGACACAATTTCAGAAGAAAAAATACAGTCTGTGCTAGATGTCTGTGAGTCATGGTCTTCCTTGCCTGACAACAGAAGTCAATAAAACCAAACAGACAGACTGTTTGTGGATTCGACACCATGTACCATCCGTCAGTGAAGACATTCTGTTAAATTAAGGTTCTTCTACCATTTTCAAATTAAATTCTCGTAGAAACACTGCATCTCAAATTCACTGGAAATGATGTATAACCAATATGCTCAGAGGTTGGTTATTAGGGTATACTGTCAGCCTGGAATATCATCCTGCCCAAAGCTTGCACTTTGATCTCTCTTCCAAGTTTCTGGAAGTTAATCCTGATCCTTGTTGAATCCCTGGGCTTGGATGAGGTTCATTCCTGCTTTTGGACCCACAACAACCCAATAATCTCCAAAGGTTTATAAGACCATGAAAGCTTCTTCAGTCTTCAGAAATGTCACCTAGTTACACCGCATCTTATTTTATGGTATCAGTTGGCCTTGGTTGAATCTTTCAATAAATTCCTTTTAAATCTGATTTTATGGTTTTCCACCTGCAAGGAAATGCAACCTCATGTACAGACTGCTGTTTGTTTATGTTAATTTCTGAAGATGTGTCCGTCTATTGAAAAATGGTCTAAGCAAGACTGCAGAAATTGCAGCTAAATAGAGGTGAGGATTAGCTTTGTCCCAGAAAAAAAAAAAAAAAAAATCTAAAATTTTGCCTTTCTAGCCTTAAGGAAGGAAACTACAGTGTTAGCTTCCTGGGGCAGTGCTTCTTAGCAAGTCAGGGTACCTGTGTGGGGAAAAAAAAAAAAAAAAGAATATTTGTTTATTCCTTACCATTATCTGAAGTCTCCAAATAATTTATGTACATTTGTTTCAAAGCAGTTCCATGATGTCATGGCCAATTAAATGTGACTTTGATACCCACATTAAAGATAATGAGATGATTCAAAACAACTTTGTAGTAGTAAATATTTCTTCACACCTACAGAAGGGTCACATCAATATAAACAACCTTGAAACCAGAAAACAACATGAGAAAACTCAGACAAGAAATGACCTAGTTGTTATAAATTCCCTGAAGTGGACCTACTTCGGTAGGCAGACTGGTGTATTTCCACTGCTGGAAATACAAAATCTTGGGTGATACTTCTACCTTGCACAAGCATTTCTGGACACTGCACAACCCTGCCAGGAGCTCCTGGTTGCCTCAAGGTGCTTCTACACAAAGCAGAAATGCTGAAAAAGGAACCTTGCTCAGAAAGTGATAATGAAGTTTGTGTGCAAAGCTGTCAAAGAAAGGGTGAAAAATGACCAGATCACAGAAAAGAAGTTTAAAGGTTAGGTGTGAAGGAGACTTCACAGTTACTATTATAGAGACTGCACAGGCTTTTGATGCAAAAATGAAAACCAACCAGTTTAGAAAATATTAAACTAACTTCTGGAGTTTCAGGGAACACCACTTCCTCTTTTGTCTGAACTAACGGCTTTAGATCTCCCATGGTCTTGTCAGAGAGAGAAGCGTGGCTACCAGTTTTGGGCTGAAGGAGATATGCTGTAAAATAGTGGTTTTCATTAAGATGAATCATGGCAAAAGTAACAAAAATGTGCTTTGATATAACCATGAATAGAGGATTAACTGCACAATGCTGCCTTTTTTTTTTTTTTTTGGAATTCTGAGTGTCTCTTATTTGTTTTGTGTTTCTTCAAGATGCCAACAATAAAAATAATGTTTGGCTGCTAAGTGAACAAGTGTGCTAAAAAAGGGCTTTGTAGCATTTGGAAGCTGCTTGCCAGCAGGTGACTGTTTTGGGGAGGCAGAAAGGGGAAAGCTTCTCTTGTTTTATTCTCAAGGGCTGAAATTTAATTCTTGGAACACGACTCATATTTTATTTCTTATCAAAACTCTCATCTCCAAAATTGTGAGCACACAAATATAAATAAGAAAATGAAAAAAAAAAAAGAAAAAAAAAAAGAAAAAGAAAAAAAGAAAAAAAAAAAAGAAAAAGAAAAAGAAAAAGAAAAAGAAAAAGAAAGAAAAAGAAAAAGAAAAAGAAAAAGAGAAAGAAAAAGAAAAAGAAAAAGAAAAAAGAAAAGAAAAAGAAAAAGAAAAAGAAAAAGAAAAAGAAAAAGAAAAAGAAAAAGAGAAAAAGAAAAAAAGAAAAAGAAAGAGAAAGAAGAAAAAGAGAAAGAAAAAGATGCAGCCCATCAAGCCTTGCAGTGATGGTTATTTATAGAAGATCTCTGCCTTTTGTCAGATTTGTGGGCTAACGATGTTCTTCCAGAATAAAACGTATTCTGTGCAGCAGAAGAGGAAGAGTCCTGTGGAGAGTGTGCGTATAAGCTAATGTCAACAAGACTGCTGTGGCAGAAAATGCTGTTGAACAAAATCCACAACAATCTAATCATGATCTCTGGTAGTCAGTGAGATCTGTGTGAGAAGACGTTGCATAAAGCAGACACATCCAGGAAATAATGCCTGTCCAGTGCGGCCAGATGGAGTGGGTATATCCTGACAAAGCATTTGTTTTAATAAATGTTCAATTAAAATTATTTCTGTAGTGCAAGCATGGTCCAGAAGTAGTATGGGAATTAATAAGATTGCTGATAGAAATAAACATAAAGATAATTGTGCACTAGTTAAGAACAATGGTTAGAAAAAAATAAATCTTCAGTATTTCCTAT
>NC_049175.1:36758855-36768855 GCF_009769625.2 Cygnus olor
ATTTTCTCCCAACATGCCCGAACGTCACCATTTCTCTACGTGGTTCCGTCCCACTCCTGGTTTGGATTATTTAACAGCAAATCTTACAGATGTCAGCTTTCTCTTGTTCCACAGCGATGAGGTTGCAGCTGACCTGGGAGCGATGACTCCTGCGAGAGCAGGGCATGCGTTATGCCAGCGGTGAGGAGATCCACTGCCCGGCAGCGCTCCTGCCATCCTCCTCGCCCCCCTCTTTGCCCCTTTCTGAGCCCAGCAGTGACGGCACGTCACGGAGGAGGAGGTGGCAGAAGGGGACGCGTGTGTCCCTGGCGGGAAGGGTTTGAAGGCCTCTGCCAAAAAGCGTCTCTAGTTCTCCATCCTGTTGTTGTCCGGCGTCTCACCCCTCGGCCTGGCTGTCGATACATCCTCGTGCCGTGGCAGGATGCAGTATACGTTTTCAATAGGTTGCTTGTTCCCCAGCTGACCTGTTGGCCAAGGAAAATCATTTGATTCGAAATAATTATTTCATATTGAGCCGGATTTACTAAATAATTTTCATTTCTGTGAATGGCCTTGACACCAGGATCAAATGGATTTGGTCACTGATTGTTTTGCTTACATTTTTAACACCGGGTATTCAGCTCGACTTGACATGAATTACTCAGCATATGCCAAAAAGCCATGATTTTTCACAATAAATTAAAAATTTACCTTAATCCCACAGGTTTATATTTCTTTGCCATTTACCAGATATGGAGTGTCCAATGGGAAAGTGGCTTCCACTAGATACAAAAAAAAAGGTATTTCAAATATTTTCTGTATGAAATTCCTTTGAGCAAAAAAAAAAAAGAGCAATTCATCCCCACTGCCAGCAAGTCGAGGCGTGGGAGCTTCCAGCTGCATCCAGCCCCTCCGCCACCTGCAGAGCAGCACCGTCCCTGTGCTGAAAGCACTGCCTGGCCACGGGCAGACGTCAGGGGCTGGCCAGGCTGGGCCCGGCTCCCCTCTGCACTGGCCCTACAGCACCCCTGTGCCTCGTCCAGCCCTTCTTTATTCAGCCCAGCTCCGCTCCTGCTGAGCTCCACCAGAAGTTCCTGCGGCTTCGCCTGCGCCTGGTCTCACCGCGATGTGCGGGATGTTAGTTGTGCTGGCTCACGTGGAGATGCTCGACGCTTCTCCGATGTCCAAAAGAAGATGCTCGGTGTGTCCTGCCTCTCTGAAAGCCAGTTTATGTTAAGCTACCTTTTTGAAAAATGCCCTTCGAAATTTTATCAGCCAGGAGCCCTGGCTATTAACGGCTTCCCTCCCGCTCCGAACACAGACATTAAGTCACAAACAGTCATCCGTGGTTTTCCCAGCACTGATAAATCCGCGTACTCTGGGCTTCACTGTGCAGTAATGTAACTGAAATTTAATTTCTGCAGATGGAATTTGTTTTAAAACTAAACCTAGTTTTGAAGGAAAAAAAAATAAAAAATGAACAAAACTTTTAATGTCAGTTTTCAGGAAGAAGGCCACAGAGGTCTCTGATTCGTATTCATGAAAGTGGAGTCAACATGTGATGATAATTTTATGGAATTTCCAAAAAAAGAATGCCCTTTCCACAGATAATTTATTGTTTCTGTGATTCATCAAAGCTTTTTGTCCTCCAGCACACGAGTGGTCACCTGTGATTTACACACCAGAGGAGTCAGTAGGTCCAAAACGGAGCGGAAAAAGGCAGCTTTGCTCCAAGTATCACGTACGAACTCCTTGTCTAAGTAGCTGCGGCGATATCAGAGCTGTAACAATGCACGGCAAAGTTGCCGTGGGATTATGCTCTGATTTACTCAGCAATGCTATTTGGGGGGAGGTAGAAAAAATAAAATCAAACCTGTGTGGTTACACAGTGCCGGGGGGCCCGAGCACCCCGCTGCCCGCCTTGGGCAGGACTCGGAGAGCAGCGCCGGGCACAAGGAGAGAGGACGGGCTCCTGGTCACGCTGACAATGATTTTGTAACTTCTTCCCGTCCTGACTTTGGCAGTTTGTTTCTCATTTCAAATACCCTTTGTAATCTATCAGGATATATAGGCCAGTCTTATTCCCCCCCCTCGCTCCAGCCTATGTCCTCTTTCTATTTAGGAATTAATTATGATGCTATCTCGTATAACTCATTAGTATCAATTAATTCTTTCCCTTTCATGATTTTATATAGCTAAATTAGATTGCCACTTAGGAACCTGATAATCAGTATTGGGCTCATTTAGACATTTCTTTTCTCCCTTCTCCACCCAGTTTCTTTGGGGGCTGTGTGGGGGCACCCCCGGCTCTGATCCCAGGCTCTGGCCACTCGGCAGTGTTAACACATCCATTGGAATTTTCAGTTTTTCGCTTTTTATTTTGGGGCTGTGTAAGACGTTGCTCTTGCTTTATCAGACTGAATAGGAAATACCCTACTTCCAGCAGTTGGCCAAGCCACTGTGAATTATCTTCCCCTTAAACTCCCCGTGGGGACAGGCAGGAGCACCAAGGGAGATGTGCATTTTCCTCGTTCATCTTGGTGGGGTGTTCGCTCTGAAATCACAGCATTGCTGGCATCCATGCATCCATATTTAACTGCTTCACTGCTTACTGGCACACCACTTCCATTCAGGGGAAAAAAACAGTAATATGATTGAATATATCTGGCAGGACCTGATATTCCCACTCATTTTGACTCGGATCCAGCAGCAGCAAAGGCAATTAAATAACAAGTTTTCTCCGGCAAAATGAGTTACAAAATGCCCCCAGCTGCATGATGTAGGAAATACACCTTGACTTTGCTAATTGCTGGCACGCCTGTACCTGGCTGCAGCGCTGCCCAAGGAAGTTCACACGACCAGGACGCCTGCACGTGTTGCAAGCCACCAAAGCGCGCTGCACAGCTCCGGTTGGGGTGGTTTGTCCTGCAAGGCAGAGCCTCAGCCCCTGAGCTGCGTGCTGCCACGGTGCTTGGCTCGCGTGGCTGAGCGAGGTGGCAAAAGCGAGTGGATTTGCCTTGTTGGAAGCACGCAGACGTCATCTGCCTCCCTGCAGCAAAACAATGCTCCAAACACTTCTGCAGTCAGCCACAAGCAGTGCTCGGGCTCAGCTTTCGTTGTAAATACAGGCCAGGCTGTTGTAAGTGCACATTAGTTTAAGTGAGATAGCCAAATGTAGCTTACAAACAGAATTCCAAGAGATCAGACCATGCTAAAGCGGACTCTAAAGTAGAGCTGCTGCCCTGGGCTGACCCCAAAGTGCCACGAGCAGCCAAGCACCAGCAGTGGCTCAGGGCAGCCGTCCTGGGGCACCTGCTCCCCAACATCACAGCATGGCCACCAAACGGGGGCATTTTTTAAAAAAGATGGAGCTAAAAGCAAAAAATAAAAAAATAAAATAATAAAATAAAGCAGTGTTAGATAAGTTACTGTAGGCTGCCACACGCACATACTTGTATATGTAAATACAGTAAAGAAAGATGATAACGGGTGTCTTTTCCATCGCCCAGTAATGTAAAAGTATTTCTGACAGAAGTACCCACATTTCAGGAGAAGGTTTTATCTGAAACCAGTGTCCAGCATCGTTTTTTTCCTACAGCAACTTTGGGAGAGCCCAGGCTGCTCCCCAGGGGCTGCTGTAAGTGACTGCATTGATCCCCTCTTTTATTGTTTCCACATCCACTGACAGATCAAACAACTGGAACGGGGACGGGAGCGGCAGCAGGAGGAGTCTGCTGGGAAAGGCGACTTACGCACATCACTTTTAATAAGTAGCATAAGGAGTGTAATTGCTAAATCTGAATTAAGTGGTATATGGGTCAAGCAAAGACGGAGGGATGGATTTCTGTGAAAGGAGAGGGAAAGTAAAAAGGCTGAGGGCCACATGGTAACTCTGATTCCTCAGGTATTCAGATCTGCAGCCTTCTCCCTCCCCCTGGCCCAAACACCCACTCTGGGAGGTTGCAAGGGAGAAAACAGAAGGAAAAAGAGAAAGGGAGAAAAAAAGAAAGTAAAACTTTACCAAGAGGAATTAAAAAAAAAAAAAAAAAAAAGGAGAAAGCTACAAGTCAGTTTCCATCAAAACTTAAGCAAAATGTTATCTAAAACCTAATCAGGATGGCCTCATATAAATTATTGGTTTCAAGTGTGATTTTCACTAAAAATAAGGAGAAAGTGCTATCCAGTCTAGCTTTTTTTTTTTTTTTTTTTTTTTTTTCCCAAAATGCCTATTTGTTGTCCTAAGGAGAGATTATTCTCGTTATTAACAAATGTTAATTATTATTCTTCACATCAAGGATTTATTTTTTTTTCTGAATATGCATTTCTTTTGGCAGATCAGGGTGCTGACCTTCATTAATTTAACTCTTTTCATTCGTGTATGCTGTTATATTTAGTATTCATTTATATTTCTATGTTTATGAAAATGCTCGATGTTGCATTCCCCTTAGTATTATGAGGTGTCAAGTTCTTTTGGAAGGAAATAGGAGTTCAATAACACTGCAGTGAGAACGGCTTTAATTTCACCAGCTACACAGCCCTACCTAAAAAGTGCTGGACGCAAAAGAAGTATGCTTCTGTAAACATCTTATGCATGTCAAGTTAAGAGATTAAGTTAATAAAGCAAAGGAGATATTATAATCAACTAATAAAGTCTTGAATAGATGGTTTCTGGTCACCACGTCTTTCAAGATACTAAAACTAGCAGATCTCATCCTTTCAAATATATTTTTCATTCACAGACATAGAGAGGAAAACATTTTCTGTTCTTCCAGCTCCCAGTCAGGTTTTCAGTTTTGAGTGAAATAGTCATTGACCTGAGCCAGCCAAATACATTGAAATGAACAAAAAATTCTGTGCCATTGGAGTAATCACTGTCACAAGGTTTGTCGCTATAAGGGAGAAGGGCCAGATCCCAGGTTGCAGAGGGGAGCCCGTCCCACCAGCAACAAGGCTTTCCCACTCAGTGGCTATTATTGACCTGTAGTGTATAAATATTTAATCTTCACATTAAAAATATGGGGCAGAACAGCCATTACAGCCTGACAATGAAAAGGCTTTCTCTTTTGATCATGTCAGGAGACTGCAAGACAAGGGTTGTTTTATTAAGGTAACGAGAAAATTTTAAATGATGAAAGAAAACAATGTAAATTTGACCTTAAGGTGGTCCAGTTGTGACTGCTGAAGTGTTAATTTTAGCACCCAAACCTGTTGTTCCTGCTTTCCTTTATATTTGAATTTACTATAGGAGCAGTGTGAAGTACAGGCAGCTCACACAAACCAGAATTATTTATGTCAGTTTCCATTAAGAATGGAAAATTTCAGCATAGAAAAAAAAAAAAAAAATCTTTACTTTCCTATCCCTGGCTAATATTGTGGCATCCCTATAGCATGAAAGTGCCATGTCCTTGTCCTTGCTTAGCAAGCTCCAGCAAGCTGGCCTGAAAGCACGTACTCTACTCTATTGATTTGTGGGAGATGAGGCTGTTCAAAGACACCTCGCACCCTGTTGCAAGGCTTGGTAGAAAATATTGTCCTGGTATGCTTCTTCTGGTTATGTCCCTCATATTTGGGCCAGCACCTGGAGAGCATGTGTGGATGATTTGCTTCTGCTAACTGCTGACCAGGATTTAAAAAAAAAAAAAAATGTTTTAAAATGATCTATTGCAGATTTTTTGCATTTACATCAGCAACATAAACACTCTGTGTGGCTAATTGCACTAATATGTGTCTATTACTCTTTGAGCCATTCCAGTTTCTTGGTTGTGACATTTCACAGCTATTGAAAGCAGAGCATTTTGGACATCTTTATGTGCAATACCGTAAAGATGGTTTGCTAGGACACCATATCTCAGAAACACGGCTTGCAGGCTGTGTTTCTGCTTTGCTCAGAGCAGGTCCCTCAGGTCCCTCCCCAGAGCTAAGTGAGGACAGTGGGAAGCCAAGGCTTGGCATAGACCTACCTGAGGCAGCTAGCCTGCAACTGCATTTCAGCAGGTCAGTAAATACTGCTTTAGAAATGAAAACTGAAAGGTCTACAAGTACTTTCTCCATGAAGAACAATGTTTTTTCAACAATTTCTTTTTATGCTTTGATAAACAGCAGGACTTCTCAAAGGTTCCTGCACAGCAGCCTCTTAAGGTTCTCCCATCCATACTGACTACGCATGACACCCACAGCAAACCGCAGTGCGGGCTGGCACAAGCCAATGCAGCACTGAACAAGGGAGAAGCATTTGTTTTCAAGGCTCCCCTCTGTGCTACCTGGGATCTGGCCCCTTCTTCCTACAGAAGAATGGGACAGCAGTTCTTGCATGCCGTCTTACCTAGAGGTAACCACTAGTTTTGCTGTCCTGCTGCAATGGTCTTGTTTTCTCATCCAACATTAACATAAAGCAAACACAAACCATTCTGCGAAGCAGCATCCAAGCAGCACTGCAGCTTTTGGCAGCTCAGGCTGCTTGGGGATGCAATGTGGCAAAAGCACTCACGCAAGTGCCTGGTCCCCAAGTGATGCAGACATGGCACCATGAACTGAAAATAAAGCAGAAGTGAACGAGAAATGTGGATGCTGAACAGTGGGGAAGCCCTCCATCCCTAGACAGTACAGTACGTGCAAGAAAACCCCAAAATTATTTTCTTGACACCCTGCTCTAACTGGAGTGTTTTATGGAGATTTTGGTAGTTGATTTAACTTCTATGAAATTCAATAGTAAATTTCTTTTATTTTCCTCCCACCTCTTTCCATAAAAAAAGATTTAGTCCATCGCTCCTGCAAGCACGTATCAATCACAGCGTATGAGGTGCCTGAGCAGCGATGAGTTATGTTGCAGGGTAAGGCTGGACAGGCAGTGATGCTGTGGGAAGAAGAGCAGCTGCCCACCACGCTGCCCTTGTGCCCGTCCCCTCTGCCTGCTCATGGTGCTGGCAAATGGGACTGACCGTGTTCGGCATCACTGGCAGGGTCATGTCTGCATGGATTTATGCCAGCAGTGCTTCTTTCTGATTTAGAGCAAACATTGTGCCTTTACACTAAAACCAGTGTCCCAATAACTGTTTTATCCTTTTCTGTGGACTTTTTTCATTTTTCCTTAAAATGGAAAAACAGGAATTCCATATTTTACAAAATGCACCATTTTTTTACACCATGTTTTACAAAAACACCATTTTGGTTTCACTGATTTCCAGGAAGCAGGCCTGAGGCCTGTTTGAAGCTGCACACTACACTGCCATGGGCGTTCGCAACATTTACCCATAGATGTACACAGCTGCCTATACCAGGTGGAACTGGTGGTGTTCCGCAGAGTGTAGCATGGCTACATTTTGGAAACTTTTCTCCCAAACTAATCTGTGCTTCACTGTTTTCCTCACTTATTTTCCCCAGCCAGTGCGCAGATCTGTGAAGCTGCCTGGCTGTGGGCCCTGGCCCCAGCCCGCCCGGCCTGTCTGCGGCCTGCAGGCCGAGGTGGCTCTTTTCATTTTTTCACTGAGCTATGCTTGGTGCCCAAACTGCCTTGTGAGACAGTTTATTACAGGTTCTTTATTGTTGTTATTATTTCTACTCATTGCAGTTCCAAAGCACTTATATGTCTCTGACTGGGTGGGTGCCAGGCCCCATGGCCGGTAGAGGCAGCGGCTGTGTGGGAGCCCTTGTGCCCACAGCAGACAGGCACGGCCCCCCAGCGTGCAACTTCACTGCTTCTTATTGTGCAGCTCTCTCATGCCTTCCTCACTTCTTCTCTCCTTCTTCCCCTTGCTGTCTTTATCATACATTTTATCATCAATGAAGGGCAATTTTAAAGTTTATTGGCTGTATTACATCAACCAATTCCAGGCTCAAATTTCATTTTTGTTTGTTTGTTCTGAGATTTTACACAAAAAGTAATCTACATATAACACTATGACTTTTGCCTGCTTGGAGCAGATTTCACTTGTGCCCTCACCATCCATAATGGGTCTGATCTAGGGTAGTTAATGCCTTCTTTTGTTAAAAAGGAGTTTCTCAAAATGTTTATCTCAGGGCAAATGGAAAAGAGTCACCTAACAACAGAAATCCTCTAAAACCTTTGTGGGCAACAAAAATTACCATTTTGTAAGCCATTAACAACACTTTTTTTTTTTTTTTCCAAGCTGCCCTTTCAGTTTCCATACAAAGTCAATAAAAAGAAAACAAAAACATGATAGTACAACTGTTACTTTATTTGAATGTGCAACAAATCAAAAAATCATGACTATATAGCGTATATTGCCAGCATCATATTTCAGCTGGCCAAATTGCACTATCAACGTCACCAACTGAGATGGTGTTCCAGACCAGGAGGTCTCAAATTCCACCATCTGTTACTTTTGACCTGCGCTCTGAGAAATAGTATTTAATTTCTTGTATGTAACAATGAAATGTAGCATTATATATGAGAAAAAACAGAAATAGTTTGGATTTGATCATTTCATGTATGCAATTTATAGTTCTTGTATAGTTCATTTTATTTAAAACAAGTATTTTATGAATATAAAAGTAATGATCACGTGTTAAATGATACACACCAACTTTTTAAAACTTTCTGTTACTTGTGGTAATTTAGGGCCATTCCTCCTTCATATGCTTTTTTAAAGACTGTTTGCATACGCTTACTCAAGATGCAGTGCTTTCTCTTCCTTTTCCTGTAAAACTTATGGCAGTACATTGTATAATGACAAGTGACCAAAAAAATCAATTTGTAATCTGATTTGAGGGTTTTGATTTCCTCTGATGAGTTTAAATTTCATTAAAAGCAACCTTATTCGAACATAAAAGAAATCCTTGAAGGGTAAAACAGGGAATTGTCTCAAAGAGTATAAAGAATCTAAACTCTTTTGTGCTATTTATTCATGGCATTAATTGTGCGGTCCAGCATGCGGTGTCGGTTGGCAGATGCTTGGTTATCAGGCCCTGCGATCTGCACGAGGAGGGGAAAAAAAGCACAAGGGCTCACATTCAAAAATCGTTCTTTGGCATATTGACACTTTAGTTATCAACAGCCCTTATTATCTGCTTAGTGGTAGATCGCAGCTTGCTGGTGACATAATAAGCTACAAATCACTGATGGGGCCTTTCTGCATTCTCCTAATTGTATGTATTCTCTAGAAAAAAATTATCATTGGTCCTCTTGTCTTGATGAGAAATTGACATTTTCTGGCTGATTCTGCGCAAGCACTATGCGGGGGAGATAAGACTTATAGTTGTTTTAAAGGAGTGCAGCCATTCTTTCAGGGGCCTCTTTATTGCTCTAGTTGACCCACTTGATGAGTATGGATTTCATGAGGTCTTTTTCAGCATTTGAACTATAAAAGGTTCAGAATGACACCACCCCTTATAGACAAAAGATAACCTTGCCCTTTGAATATATTGATTCTTTATTAACTAGGCTGTTTAATGCAATGAAATGAGGCATTAGATTGAAGCCTATTTCAAGTGCTTTGAATAATCTTTAAAAGCTTGAAAGACTTTAAAAAGCTGCTCTGCAATAATTGGCATATACTTTTAGACACTCTATTCCTTCATTTTGATTAAGGAAATTTTATCATCTTCATCTTTGCATTTCTAAACTTGGTACAGGCTGACACAACATATTTTTATGCCAGGGCTATTACCAAGTTATGGATACAGAAGTGTCATAGGTGCTAGACTGCTCTAGGGCTGTCGTTCATAGCACAAAATGTATTTTTTTTTGTTTTGTGTTTTCTTTGCAGCGAATGTTAGACCAACCATTTAGAAACTCATTATTCAAACCTTTGAAATAAACCTAAAAGGAACAGTGCCAGTAGGCATCGTACAGACTTTCATCCCCATAAACCATCTTATTTTTAGTGGAGTGCATCTGATTATGCTACTGGTTAAACATGATACACACATACATATGCAAAGTGAAATGACTGTCAATGCAAAATAATAATAATAAAAAGTGCTCTATTTTTAACATCTATTTCTGTCAAACATAAAAGCTATGTAAATATTGCAGGAAATATAGTTAAATATCCTGGTTTTG
>NC_049175.1:36773855-36781355 GCF_009769625.2 Cygnus olor
TGGGAAACTGGGCCCCACGAGCTGTGGCTCGTTGAGTAGCCCCAGGGCAGGCAGGAATGAGAGATTTGGTCATACAGAGTATGTCTGAAGCAGGGGACAAGGCTGCAATCCACAGCTCCTGATGGTGGAGACGTGACCATCTGAGACCTGCCTGCCTGGGGATGACACACACGTGGACCCTGGCCTGGAGGGACCCACTCAGGGGTGGGGAGGAGGCCGTGATGTTCACCAGAAGGTCTCCTGGCCTGGAGGATGGGAAGGAGCACCCCTAGCCTGGGTGCTGGTGACCAAGAGCACACATCCAAAGCTTATTTTGAGGTGTTGCTCTATTGCAATACAAGAACCAGCCACACCAGAGATCAGGATCAGTGCAGGACAACCCAAAATATACTGTCCTCCTATCTTCTGAGTTCAGGTTCAGCAGGGATCTGTTATCTCGCTTGCATCGAGGTGACAGTGGGACATACAGGCTGTGTCTCAGAGGCCGCCTCTGCCTGCACATTGTGCCAGCACACTAAGCAAAATGCAAAAGAGCAGCACTGATCCAACTATTTCTTTCTTCAAAGAATAACTTAGCAGAAAACAAAATCCAGATTTTTCTTACAGATGTTGTGTGGAGAAATATGTTAATTAATAGCACATAACTATCTGGTAAAAATACCCTATACATTTCAATCAGATGGTTTTTGTAAATCTCATGATTGGCTTCCGTGTGTGTGAAAACATAGGTTGCCTGCTGCATACTTTTCTGGAAAAAAAAAAAAGTCTGAAATAATTCAAGCCATTCAGCTATAGTTGTCAAATTCCATCTGTTGCACAATAGGGAGGAGGTGCCAAATTGGTGCCCTAGACATTTATTTCACTATTTATTTCAGTTGTGACATTTCACAGTTGTGAATTTCTGCACTGTGTTTCTTGCTGTGCAAATTGATACCAAATGCATTCCTAAAGAAAAATGGGGTGGCTAGTTTTTTAATAATACTTTTAATAGTTTCATCCGGGGGAAGACCAGAAAATTAAGCAGGATGGAATTTTAAAGGAATATAGAGAACCTTTTGCTCTGCATTACAATCATAAAGCTTAACCAGAGTGCAATATCTTTCACAATCTATAAAAAGTAAATTACAATTGAAAACTGAATTCTGAACACATTGTACTTCCAACTTTACAGCAAGCCAGCACTCTCTTGCTAAAAATTTTATTTTATATATGTCCATTGTTTTAAACAGGAAAAAGCTCTCTGCCCTAAAGAACCCATAGTCTAGCATCCTGCTCTTAAAAAATGTGCGAGTACTTAACTTTCTGATCATAGGCTATCTAATGGAAGTCATACAAAGTTAACAAGATTGTGTTTTTTTGGATAAGGCCCAAAGGCCCTATTCTGCAGACTTACAGGAGTGAGCCATACTTGCAGTGCAGCAGAGAGGGGACATCTCACTCTGCAGGCTGCAGTTTCCAAGTTTTGACCCTAATTACGGTATCGGTGGGCAGAGGATGCATGTTTGCACAGCCGAAGGAGGAACGGATCATGAGTGAGGCAAAGGAGACTACACATTAGCACTGGCTAGCACTGCCTACATGATGGGTTTTCTTAGATTTCATCAGTTTGTCTTCTTTTTTATTCTTTTCTTTTTTTCTAAGCCTCTGTCTTGGATGTCTTTAGAAAAAAAAAAAAAAAATAAAAATAAAAAATGAGTCCCCTTGACAGTTACAGACCTCTCTTTATTCACTTCTTGGCAGTCCCTACAACACACCATGGCCTGTTTTGGGGCATGCTGGTTGGTAGCAAGAATCTTGCTCCTGGTGTGCTGGGTTTAAGAGGCAGGGAGAGGGGAAAAGCTTCCTAGTTCTGCTCCTGCTTCCTCACTATCTCAGGTGTACCAAGAACAGCATTTTTTTCACACACAGACAAATCCCAAAGGGGTTTACTTAGGAAGAACTGCTGCAATAAACCCCCAAGCTCCCTATGAAAGCGCTACCCTTGTCTGAAGGGCCATTGCATGTAGGGTTTTGCCATATTCCAATCTGATTCTGCCTGTTCACAGTACTAACAAAGTTTATATGAATAGTAGGAGGCTGTATGGCCCAATTGTTTCGGCATGCTGCTGTCTTGCCATAGCGTGGTCAACCACCTCCCCTAAAAAATTACCTAGGAAAAAAATGGGCAATTATTTCAGAACAGAGCCTATGTGGGGAGAAAGTAACAAGCAATGACAGAGAGGATATCCTGCCCTAGGTTAAAAGAGCATGTCATCCTTTGCTAGTGAGATCCATCAGCTATGGCATTTACCTTAGAAACAAACACTAGTGACCATGAGCTCTTGCTTCTGTCTTGGCTTGACCAAATAGACATGGCCATTCCTCATGGTGCAGGCTTCCCAGCTGCTGCTCAGCTCTTTCCCATCCAGCTGTACAGTGAGGCTCGGTGCTTGAGGACCACTGCAGCTCTTGAATTCCATGTTTTATTTTAACACAGAAAATGTATTATGATGTGATGATCAGAAAACTCTCCAGCCTCTTGTACAGTGATCAGAAAGAAAGTAATTAAACTTTACAAAGGGCTCAGTGTCAAAAAAAAATGGCTAAGAAAATAGCAAGAAGGAAGCAGAACTCCCCTAAATAGTCATACAGGTAAAGTGCAGTGCAAATAAGCATCTCCTGCATGGCTGGCATTTCCTTAGGAGGCCTCATGAAGAAAGCACACAACCAGTCCACCCCAGAACGTGCCTGTCTGGCTGCTGGACTCTGGCTTCCTCGGGTGGAGGCACTGGTTCAGCTCCTAAGGACAGGTGGGGTAAGTGTTGTCATCCTGAAACCTCCCGTCAGCTCAGACTGAATTAACTGGGCAGCTTCGGCTGGAAAAATGATGGTGACGAAGGAACTCACCAAGCATGTGTCAGATACGATTTGATTTTCTCCGCAGCCCACAGGACTTGAATCCATGGATTTTACCCTGTTACAGTACCCTAACTATCGCGATGTTTAGTACCACAGAGTGAAGAGAGGTACAGTTTCCCCTGCTGGAACAGTGCTATTTTGCATAAATAATTCAAGTTTTTGCCACAACCTGGAAGTTGGTGCTGTAATCACCAGACCAGAAAGACATTCTTGTTATCTCTGTGTCGTTTTGTTCAATACAAAAAGATTCGGTTTAACTGCCTCAGCTAGGTAAGGAAAATGTGACTGTTTTATTTTTCTTCCTCAAATCAACATTTCTATCCATTCTCAGTTTGGCTGTTGAACTAAAAAAATGAAGTTTCTGCACAGCCCTAAGTCTAAGTACCCTCATGTTTTAGAAGCTCTGAATGCTCGCTGTTGCAGGGACAGCTCCGTAATGCAATAGTTAGGTCTCTGGGGCATGTAACAGAAATCCTTAGAGTTTTAGCAACACCTGCAGGAGGGAATTCTCCGTGGATGGTGCCAGGTCTGCTGCTTGGGTCACAGCATCCCGAGCACAGGGGGCAGCTGCGCCTTGGGTCTCAGAGTTAGAGCTGAATTCCTGACCGGCTTAACAAAATCAGCATTGGCGGATTCAAAGTGGTCTACCAGGATTTTACACAAAGAGCATTTTGCACCTGAGGATGAAGATGGATGATTACTGGGGTGGTTTGGAGGTGCCAAAACAGATTAGGTGCTCGATATCTGCTGGGAACTGGGCATTTAGCCTGCTCGGGCTCCTCTGACAATACCACTTTGCAATCATCTAGATCATATATGCACCTGAAACCTTGAATAACTAATGGAAAAACCTTTATTTATATACTGAAATTATAGAAATTTATATAATTTTAATTTAGGTCTTTTCAGAGTGAAGCCATATCAACTAGTTAATGGGACTATAGATGTAAATAACTACTACAGAATGTACAGAATAGCTGACTCAAATCTAAGCCATGTGTTAGCATATTTTATTTTATTTTATTTTATTTATTTTATTTCAGTATTTAATTTTTATACTAGCGTTTTTGTTTTGTTTTGCTTTGTTCGGTTGGTTTTACCTAAAGAAGAGAGTAGGCCACTGGATTATTTTATGAATGGATAATCTTCTCTAAGAGTATTGCTTGTACCTGGTATAGTTTCCTACTTACTGCAGCATAGTAAAGCTTCAACTAAAAAGACTTATGCAATGACATAAATTGTTAATCTAATTATCCTTTTCTTTAACATCTACCCTACAATAAGATTTGTAGCTGGATCCTCAGCCCTTCATTGACCTGAGTGCTTAATAAGCTCTCAGATGTTATCTTCTCTGGACCAAGAAGTTAATAACAAACTACAGGGGACATCCGTTTTGAGATACTGGTCTGGTACGGTCAGGGTTTTTGGTGGGCGGGCAGTTCTGTGGGATTATGT
This sequence comes from Cygnus olor, assembly GCF_009769625.2. Classification (NCBI taxonomy): domain Eukaryota; kingdom Metazoa; phylum Chordata; class Aves; order Anseriformes; family Anatidae; genus Cygnus; species Cygnus olor. Next base: position 36,778,209 of record NC_049175.1, read on the forward strand.
CTCTCTGAAGTGCCCTAAGCTAGATACCACAAGAAACAGGTATCCAGAATTAACAAGCAGTTTGACAAATCAAAATATGTCTCCATCTGTTTTTCTGTGAGTGGTCATTAGATTATGGATATCATGATGGCAATTCTAAGAATAAATAAAACTGTGTTACCTGTCATAGCTAAGAAAGTCGAGAGGAGTCACTACCCTAGGATAACAGTGTCTGCAGCCCTTTGTGGCTTTCTTTCTGATCTGAAGTGCTGCAATTTACTGCCCTGAACAACTAGGTTCATTCTTTGCAAAATGCAGGCAAGCAAACCTTTTCGATTATTCTAATAAGTCTGACAATACTATCTCCTCAACTTTAAAATATGCCACATAAAGGAAGCTTTACTTGCTCATATTGATATTCCTATATAAAACATACACTGTCTGATAATTCCTCCTGCCCCACTACCAGCAGGTGACCATGTAAGTTCTGCCACTGATCTGTAAATTGTTCATTATACTACCTGCATGAATTCACATGGATTAAATATATATATATATGATTACCTGCCTTAATTAAAATATTTGGATATTCACTTATGGAAGTAACTAGCTTAACACTACAATAAGAGAGTGCATTAGGACCACGAGCATGTAAACTCACTGCACTAGTGGCTAGCTAGTGCAAGAGGTTAGCTCGCTGAGTAAGAACTTGACCTGATTTATACTAATTTGCAGTATTTTACAATAACTATCACATCGTACGTACAATGAGGAAATAGCACCACACTATGCTGGAATGTTGATGTTTCCAAACATCAATAAAACTGTATTTAAAAAAATGTTCAAGGAAATGCAAGGAGTAGGCAAAACCTCTAAGAAGCATTCAGGGATACATTCTTAATGTAATATTTAATGCACAAAATCTTAGGGGAGAATGCCAAAACAACTGTTGTTTTCTCTAATGTAAGTATTAAAATTGACCTCAGAATTTGTTAAAAAATCTTAGCATATCATTTGTACTATTCTACTTCTTCTCCTACTTTCACATCACTATGAGAGCACCAGAAACTTAAAAATATAGTAAGGTACCTTTCTCCGACATAAATGATCAAGGGTTTTAGTGTATGCACCAAAAAGCAATACACGGAAAATTGAGAGAGATCCAGCTCACCTTGAAGTCCATTTCCATTTGCACTGGTGCAAGATGGTGGAGGAGAGGCTTGGGGCCTGACAACAGGAGCAAAGGCGCTCTTTTGTTTCACTGCAGAGATGACATTGGCAGGTGAGAATGAGAAAATGCCGTGTGTACTGCATGAAGAGGGTGACCGAAGAGGCTGCCATGGTAGGGCTTGACGGCACTACTGCATAAAGCAAAAATAATCAGGACTCAGATTGAGGTTTTCACGGCAAACATGGAAAAAGAGAGTGATAGGGCCTTGCCTCTTAAAATATATATATAAAATATATTTAAAAAAAAAAAAAAAAAAAGAAAAGAAAAAGAAAAAAAAAAAAAAAAAAAAAAAAAAAAAAAAAAAAAAAAAAAAAAAAAAAAAAAAAAAAAAAAAAAAAAAAAAAAAAAAAAAAAAAAAAAAAAAAAAAAAAAAAAAAAAAAAAAAAAAAAAAAAAAAAAAAAAAAAAAAAAGAAATGAAATGCCTTGGCTTGGCCACTCTCTGGATAACAGGCAAACTCTTTTGTGTTGGACTTTTGTTACAAATTGTGCAGTCCAATTTTTTTTTTCTATCTGAGATTGTATTATGGCACAAACAGATCAATTTATTATATTCATTTTTACGTCCAGCCTCCAGAGTCACCCCTCCTTTTATCCAGTAGCTCACAATATAGAAAATCAAACAATGCAAGTATTTGATTTTGTAGTAAATATGAATCTATATGATGATGTGTTACCAAAAATAGACACTTACTGCCATAAGGAGAGTTAGCTGAGGAGCCATTAAGAAATCCGGGGAACCTGGTACACCTAGATTGGGCATGCCGGCATTGCCATATCCATTCATGCTATTGCTGACTGTGTTGTAATTGGACTGCTGAGAGTACTGCTCGGAACATATCCTCGCGGGGAAACACTGCTTGTGTTGCGACTGTAACCTACTGTGTTAGAAACCCCCCCACCCCAAAAAAATAATGTTATTTATAATATAAACTTAGGGCTGGGGGGTTTCCTCATGCATCATATATTACACAGTTTAATTGATTGCACAGCTTTGCTCTAAGTTGTCTGTTACTGCCCTATCAACTCTTGCAGTTTGAGATAACCTTATCACGCCAACCCTACTTAAATCATCTGCGAGCACTCTATGTTGTCTCTCCTCTTAGCATAGACAGCCAACAAAAGCTCTCTTCGATCCAGCTGTGTCAGTTTGCTTCACGTTTGTCTTTAGTAGCAATTATCAACAGGCTTGATTCCTGCCTGGTACCAACACACTGAATGAACTTTCAGCCTCTCCAGACCTTCATATGCCAGAGCTGGCAAGAAAAACTTTTTTTTGTTGTTGTCGTTGCAGTGATTTACTTTAAAAGGCTGTTTTGGGGTTTTCATTTTATGATTGGTATTTTTATACTAACAATAAGCTGATACTTTCATACGGTGTAGTCATCAGTGAAAACTAATTCAAGATCAAGTACAGAATTTTATAAGGCTTATTAGCTTGGAAATGCATTAAAAGACAATCTCTTATAAGAGGAAAGATAGCAGAATCAGGATTTTAAACAACAATCTGTTTCTATCTGAGCAATCAATTTAATAATTATGTTGCAAGCAAAAAAATATGGTTTTGAACATATCTAATAATCTGGCTTCACTCCTTTCATTAGTATCAAAATTAATTTTAAATGCAATATGCTACATGCATTTTCAATTACAAAATGTAAATTACATCAACTATTTCTTTTATTAGTAACATATAGTCATACATGCTTAAAAACAAATACTTTAAAATCACAGACATCAAATTAGTTTTATCTGTGTAAATACTCAAAAAAAAGGTGGAAATAACTAGGCATAATTATTTTATAATAAACAAACACATTGTATATTTACTGTGAATAATAAAGAGCTTTCTACACTTTGCCAATTTCTTTTTCCACCAGAGATGCTTTATGATAACAGTAAACTAAAGAACAGGAAGAATTAAGTATTATGAGAAAGT
>NC_049175.1:36786355-36788855 GCF_009769625.2 Cygnus olor
AACGTACACAGCTTACTGTGACTGCACCAAAATGTGACAATAACAGAAGCTGAAGCTGACAGATGTCCAGGTGTAACCTGCACCCGGAGAGCAAAGGAATAATCTGCTGAACCCATCGGAGTAAAATGGATTGTTTTAAATTCTTCACCTACTCCAAAAAAATCCGATGTAACAGGTCTCAGCCTCTAATCCTCCAAAGACATGGTTAACTTTATGCACACATATGGATCTGTTGATTCAGAATGATTGCTCACTTGTATGTCTTAAAAATTCAGATGTGTAGCTAAGCCTTTGCAGGACTGAGACTTTCTCGATATTTCTCTCTAAAGTGCCCTCCCAAATTTAAAAATAGCAATATTTTAAGCAGACTGTCACAAATCTCCCATGAATTTATTTTCAAAAGGATCGTAATAGAAATGGCTCCCCATTTACATTGACTTTTATATGGAGAGCGGTAACATTCATATATGGGATGCCAAGGAATGGTGAATCATTAATACGTATATCCATCCAGAAACTGAAATGTTGGGAGGAAAAGCCCTGTGGTTAATGATATTGATGGCTCTGGTTCTTCTTGAGGTAAAACTTGTTCTGGTGGAGCTCAGCCCTCAGCAACAAAATACCCTACGTGAAAAGCCCTGCATTTGAAAAATCTTTCCAGTCTGTCTCCAATTATTGTAACAGTTATCATATCCGATATGAGTTGCTAGCATGTTCACAAATTAAAACAGAAACCTAATGATATTGCTTATGTTCACGCTGAGCATTAAAAGGTAATGTCTAAAAGGTTTTATTGTGTTAATAAAACTCAGAGGTGGTCAAGACTTGATGCACATAGGAATAGAATACAAAATAATCAGTCATAATGTTACGACTTCATTTTTCATTTGTGTTTTCAAGTTTGCCTTGAAAATCATAGATTGCACTAAAAAAAAAAAAAAAAGACAATGCTATATCAAGAAAAGAAAAAATTATAAGCATGACTTATCTTTAATGTTTACATCAAATGAAATTTCTGTGATATGTGTCATGTGCATAAACAACACAGGCAGCTTTTGTCTTTGTTGAATTTAAATGAAAAGTCCCTCTAGATATTAATATGTGGACTTCATTTGTTAGCCTGCTAAGTCAGGGACTTATAACAAAAGCTTTGTAAACAAAAGATTAAACTGAATCGAGCTTTAGAAAATGAAAGGAAAACAAGAGTCAAATAATCACAGATCAGAGTGGGGCTGCTTAGATTGAAATCACTACAAGCTACTGGAGTGGAAAATGTTTAATTGAACTATTTCATTACGCAGGAAGTTTATGTCCCTCTTGTAGAATCCAAAATATTTGTATCAGAAAATCCATTCTCTTTCTTTAAAATACTGTTTTGCAAGTATCAAATATGAACTGAAAAATTGTTGACTAACTTAATGGCAAAGAATTAATGTGGAAAATAGGTCAAATTTAAGAATTAACGTTGGTGGATTTTGTAGCTCGACATACCTACCTAAGAAGTTGATATATTAGATAGAATTTGTATGTGGTATTACTTTACAAGTGATAAGTAGTATACGGCATCCCTTAGAAACATAGGAAATTAGAAGATACAAATGCTTTTTGACTCTTTACTAACCTTTGGTAACCTTTCAGGATCACCTGGATGTCGTGGAATAACTTTCTGCAACCTTTGAAAGCCATAATCTATGGTTGGTTCATTAAGTGCTAGAACATAAACAGATTAGTCAATTTAAACAACATATATTAATAAAGATATATATCTCAACAAAATTTGTTAGTACAAACTTACACGTAGTGCATAATTTTCTTAAATCTCATCACAGCTACAAATCTCATTTTAAAACCTGTCCCGAGGAAGGTTTTTTTTTTCCTTCACAAAGCAATGATTACTTCTATTTATAATTAGGCTGGAAAATAGTCAAAGGGTTATCCAATATATTGCAAAAATGGTAGTGCAGTAACAAAGTTACAGGTCTTGAGGCCATATATAGCAATCACTACAGTCATGATATGATGTCTGCATCATGGGCTGCTTTCTATACTGGCTGTGGATTTATGGGAAACTGGCAATTATGACATATGTCCAGCTATTGCTAGCTTCAGATTTATCCCTGTGGTCCTTTTTTGTCTAGCATATTGCCTGAGCACAAACCAGGCAGGAGGAGCACTTAATCTTGCAAAGCTTTAATAATCTGTGAATGGCTGACTACAAACTGTAGAGCACTATCATTCTACAGCTGCAATCCACTAGCCTCATGAAATTGCAGGCCACAAATAGTAATTAATCTTTTTATCCCTCAAATTGTAATTTTGACTATGAACTGTGCTTGGTCATAAATCAGCAGCACATGCTGCTGTGTACAGTGCATGAATCATGATCCTGACTCAGTTAGACTGCACACATTGTGTTTAACAAGCTTTATAAGGAGTCATAGGGCTTTATTATAGCTCTGCCTGACTCAAACAAAAACTGAGCCTGGAGGCCCAAGGACTA
>NC_049175.1:36793855-36798855 GCF_009769625.2 Cygnus olor
TTTTTAGCTTTAAAATGATGCTAAGTTCACCACTTTATCATCAACTGTCTCTACCAAGTGCATTTCATCTATAAGAAATTCAGATGCTCGGGAAATTAAATTTCAAAGATCTGCTGCAAAAAAAAATCAATGGGTAAAGATCAATGCTCATAGAAATTTCATGAACTTTGAACTGATATGGGCATGATGATGGAAGTGGTTGGAATTTCAGGTTGCTGATTGTTCCTCACACAGATGAAAGCAGCCTACGGGGTTGAGAGGAGGTATACATTTGAGATGGGTTTTCACTTTAATATTTTGTCAGACAAAAATTAATTTTTAGTCTATTTCAGTAACAAGCACAAATAAAAAAAAAATCAGCCTTTCCGATGTGACTTGTAATACCACCACTTCTTAAGAGCACCTAATGCTTTGCACATTAACACTGCAAAAAGAAATCGGTTCCCTTTGCAGCCGATTGCAGGTGCAATTAATATTGTAAAATGAAGATCAATACATGGACAGGGCAAAATCAATAGTGGCTAAATTATTGCTGCATTTTCCTCCTCATTCAAGATGAGTTGTTTTCCTCTCAAAGTCAATACTTTGCAGCTTTTCTCATTAATTTCTCAATAATTTGGCATGATTTCAATCACAGAACTCGGCAGGGTGAGCCAAGCATTGTGGAATGCATAGGAAATACAAAGGCATGGAGGGGTTGAACACATCATTCATCAGGAGGCACTCTTGCTTTTGAAGCAGGACTAATATCCCTGGACTTACTAAGGACAACCTATTTACTGTAAAAAAAATAAATAATAATAATAAAAAAATGAAAAGGCATTTAAGTTCTCCCTATTCCACAAAGAAACTGAAAATAGATTTTTCATTAAAAAACAAATCAAAACAAAACAAAACAAAAACACCTTTGTCTTTACCTCCTCAGTTTCTCATATCACCCAGCTTTCCTTTAGCTGGTAGGAGGGGAAGCAATGGCGTTCAGCCCCTTGTTTCAATTACAGGCCTAAAACTCATAGGTCAGTTGGTAATTACGCTCAGTCAGATAACGGTACAGAATCTTCCTGAAAGGACTCTCACACACACCGGAGAACCACCACCTCTCCTCCTGACACGGGGAGGCGAGGCCCACGTTGTGCGGTGCCGGTGGTGGCACAGCCTCTGCCTGCCCATTCCGCTGTGCCTGGCGGCGAACAATGCAGCCTGGCGTCACGCTGCGCTCAGACAGGGACAGCTCCGCTTCCTTGTGACAAATAATACCCGCACTGATGACTCCTGGATTACATTCAAACGCTTCTGTTTACATATCTGGGGGACAGATTTGATTGTGGCTCTCATACCTTGGTGGGGGCAGGGCTACCAAACTCAGCCCCCATGGCAAAGGGAGAGCATGGCAAGGCACAGAAAGCCATGGCTGCTGGCGCCGGGAGGGCGTCACATCTCACTAAAGTTAGCAAAGTATTCAAAGAGCACGAGGAACATCAGTGGAACAGTAACGCTCATTTTATAGCTCTTCGGTCTTTGAAGACAAATGTCGATTTACCCAGCTGAAGCACAGCCCGTCCTGTTAGAGCCTTTCGCGGTGTGCAGTCAGAACATTGCTATCGTCACACATTTTCTACTAAAAGTGCACAGGGAGAAAAAATAACAGAAAGACGTTTCCTTAGCAGTCCTGGTCACCTACCAAAGCACGGCAATTTTTTTTCCTCTGGGAGGACTTAACAGAGGCAAGGAGGGAGGGAGGAAGAGAGCAGGGATTATGTCCAGACAATACGGGAATGTGTGTCTTCTGCTAACTTCAGTGGTAATTAAGGTTGTAAATGACCAATCTCTCCCCTAATCTTCAAGCACCAACTTCTGACACCCTTGGTGTGTTGGTGGGCTCCCTGGTGCATGCTTGCTACAGGGTGGTGCCAGCAGGCTGAGAAGCAGCACCCAGGAGGCTCCATGGGTTCCCCCATCCCACACCTTTCCAAATGGCATCCCCAGCCGAGCTCAGGCCGGCTATGCGTGCGGCTGTGCCCTACAACACACCTCTCCATTGGTGGTGCCCAGCCACACATACCTTCATGAACTTGAATTCCACAAGGATGCCTGCACTTCTACTGACAACTAGGTTTCAAGCTCTTCTTTGCCAACAACAGTCATTATCACCACAATAGCTCCAGATTTACTTTATATGTATAAATGTATGAATGAAAATACACGCGCATGAAGAAAGAAAGAAGAGAGAGAGAGAGAGAGAGAGAGAAAGAAAGAAAAAGAAAGAGAAAGGAAGGAAGAGAAAGAAGAAAGAAAGAAAAGAAAGAAAGAAGAAGAAAGAAAGAAAGAAAGAAAGAAAGAAAGAAAAGAAAAAGAAAAAGAAAGAAAAGAAGAAGGAAAGAGAAAGAAAGAAAGAAAAAGAAGAAAGAAAGAAAGAAAGAAAGAAAGAAAGAAAGAAAGAAAAAGAAAAAAGAGAAAAAAGAAAAAAGAAAGAAGGAAGGAAGAAGAAGGAAGGAAGGAAGGAAGAAAGAAGAAAGAAGAGGGGAAGGAAGGGGAAGGAAAGAGAAATAAAAAAGAAAAAAAAAAAAAGAATACAAAAAGAAAAAAGAAAAAGAAGAAAAAGAAAAAGAAAGAAAAGAAAAAAGAAAAAAAAAAAAAAAGAAAAAGAAAAAGAAAAAAAAGAAAAAGAAGAAAAGAAAAAGAAAAAGAAAAGAAAAGAAAAAAGAAAAGAAGAAAAAGAAAAAGAAAAAGAAAAAGAAAAAGAAGAAAAGAAAAAAAAGAAAAAGAAAAGAAAAAGAAAAAAGAAAAAGAAGAAAAGAAAGAGAAAGAAAGAGAGAGAGAGAAGGGAAGAGAGATAAAGGAAAAAAAGGAAAAAAGAAGGATATAGTAAAAAAAAAAAAAGAGAGAGAGAGTGAGAGAAAGGATGAAAGAAGAAGTTTCTGCAAGGCAAGATGGCAGCACTAAGACAGAGGCTGCACATTGGCTCGATGCCCTGTGCACACTGGGGGTTGCAGCCTGCGGCCCGCACCACCGAGCACCCTTGAGGTGAGGCAGCAGGGCAGCCATGCCGGCCCCCCGCCTCGGCCGGCCCTCAGGTAGCAGGCTTCAACTTCTGTGTGGAGAGCTAAGGTTACAGAGCCAGCACGGTTCTTCAGATTTTATGGCCGCCACGGCTGCGTCTCCCTTGCCAAAGCCGCAGATGAATTTCCCTGGAGCTGGGAGCACAGAGAGGCTTCTGCAGCCTCCTGCCCTCAGGAGTCCTCCTCATGACAAAGCCGGTGGGGAACAATGCACTGGGGAGACTACCAGGAGGGGTTAGAAGAAGGTGTGGTGTGGATGCTGTAGCTCTTGTGTACCAAGCAACTGGACTAGCTGAAATGGGCCCAATATTCAGTGTGAGAAACATCTGGTGCCAGTGCAAGCTCCACAGCCAAGCCCGTCTGGCCAGTGCTTGCCATCTCGCCATCTCACTGCTCCCTGTGTCACCAAAACTGACTGAAGAATCCAGAAGCATGGGCAGTCCCCACGGGACAGGACCATTACACACCCTCCGCTTTTCACATGCTTCCCCTGAGCATCCCGCAGACACCAGCAAATGGGCACCTGGCTCAGACCACCTACTTGGCTCAGCATGGCAAATGCTGTGGCTGGATTTACATGGAGGGTCTCACCTGGTACATGGGCATCCCAGAGCATCAGCTTTACCTACGCCATTTTACAGACATCAGTGTGCTGTTCTTATAGATGGTTAGAGTCATAGAGTCATAGAATGGCTCATGTTGCAATGGACCTTAAATACCATCTAGTTCCAACCCCCCTGCCACGGCAGGGATGCCACCTATCAGTTTGATAGAGTCAGTGATACTGGGTTAGAAAAATGTATTTAAAAGGTGAAGTATGAAGTAGTGAGTAGAAATCCCTTAACGTAAAGCCACCTGCAGCATACTTAGCATATTACTTAACTTAGTTACCATATCAGACCACATCACACATTTCAATCTGAGAATCTTTTGCCAAGCAAAATCTCCACAAATTTACCATGCTTTATACATATAGAATGAGCAGATCATGAGATATTAGGAATTGCACCAGTATAAAGGCAGATCTCATCAGTCTTTAGCGCGGAACACCACAAAAAAGGGACTTGCCAGTATTTCAGCACGAAGTGAAAGGGGAAGGAAATCTAGCTGGCATCAAATCCTAAATGCTCCAATCATGTCAATACCACGTTCTAATACTGATGTAACTATAATAAAGCATGGCATTTTATGAAAACAACATGATATGTGACTAACATGAAAAAATATTCTAACACTGCAAAAATATGGCATATTGCTGGTTTGGTAAGTATTTCACTGCTGTGGGAAGTAGCAAAACATTACATTTTGACTATTTAATTCTCCAAGGTATTTTACTAATTAAGATCTGTTTTGCAGAAATAAACTGGGCTTGCATCTGTTTTTGTATTTGTGGGATGGTTTGGGAGTTTCCTCTGCTAGGCCTTATAGCTGAATAACACCTCCTTCTTAAAGACAGGTCTGTATGGATCGGTTTCCCTCCTCTTGCCCCCACCACCCCAGACACGTTACAGATGTATGCTGGAGCTCTGCTACTGGAGCCTCTGAGTACAGAAATCAGTCCTGGCTGAAACCACTAGCCACGTAACACATCTAGATTATAGTCTCCTACATCCACCCTTTCCCAAATAGCTGATGTGCATCAGCTGTTGTAGAAACCTGGAGAAGGCACCTATGCACTTCGAGCAGGAGGGTGCACAGACAAGTCTACCGTTCTTCTGAAATACAGTAAGTCCAGGTACAATGCTGAAAATTATGCTAGATCACAGTAAATGTAAAATACGATCATTTGACTGTCTTCACTGGTTTAGTTCTTCCAAGATATTTATCCATCTCAGAACCATGTGAAATCTGTGAGGCTTTGACATGCATCTAAAAGAGCTGGCATTCTGCATGACTTCTCCCTGTTTCTTTTGGTAGTGATCTCTCAGGATAAGAATATAA
>NC_049175.1:36803855-36806355 GCF_009769625.2 Cygnus olor
AGGTTAAATGTTAGAGTGCCAAGCCAGACTGCAAGCATGGTGGGACACTGATGGGAAACAGATGCCCTGGGGATTCGGCCCCTCCCTCGTATAGGACTACATAATTTTCATTTTCTGAAATACAGTGAGACTTGGCTTAGTTCTCAATGGCAGCTGTAATTTCCAAAGCCTATCTCATTCACCCTATCACTTGAGGATAAAGCAAATCAGGCAGAAGTTTCTCAGGCAGGCAGGCTCTTCCTATTTTCTTGTTGTTGGGATATTGGCTAATGTCTCCCTCACAAAGTGTTTTAAATATGTACTCCCATTAAAACATAGGTAACGTAACTTTATTACATTTTGATTACAGCAGAAAAAGTCCCTAAAATTCTCACAATTTTTTGAACATCTTTACTAAGCAATACAAGAGAAGGATGACCCCAGGAAAGAAAAAACGAATGGCTTTTCCTTACAGTTTCATACCTATTTGCATTTGTACATTACAAAGATATAAAAATCTACCCAAATCTGCCAAATTTGCAAAATCTGCACTTGAGACATCCATTAAAGACATTACTATGAAACAATTCCAAATTCAAAGACTGTGCACAGAGAACCAGATCGTCATCTGGTTCAAATCTGCAGCGCTTCCTTGTATGCACTGGAATAACACCAGCTCACGACAGCTAGAAAATCTGGAACTTAGTCTAGGTTCTTAATTCATTCAGTTCTTATTTTGCTGAACATTTATCTTAGCTCGAGAGTCATACTTCTCATGATATCCTGCCGTACCTTTGTCTGGCCTGTATTTGTAATAGCATTTTTAAGACTCTAATCCTGACTGCACGCAGCCCACCTGCAGTTATCACTTTTCAGCAAACTGTATGAAATAATGTCTGCTTTCAAAATACGTTATTAGCACCAAAAGCACCACAGTCAATACCACCACATTTGGTAACACTGGCAACAACCCAGTCAGAAAGACCAAGAAAATTTAAATATTCCCTCCCTTTTCAGTCAGAAGGCAAGTACACAGGTGTGAATATAAGCACGGTTTTTGCTCATGTTGTGATTTCTTTTGGGATAGATGGAAGATACAAATCTCCACACCTGCTTGTACTGCACCATTCTAAGAAGCTACCTTCACTTAGAAGTTCCTTTCAGCAACAGAACTTAAGCTGATGGAAAAGCGTATCTTTGATGTGCTAACTGTTAAAAAGTCCTAGCTTAAAACTACCCAGGAACACACTTTTCCCATTAGATCAAAATTAACAGATAGAAACAGTTGTGGTCTAGTGCGAAAATATTAATCAAAATGCACATCATCTGCACATCATCTGCAATATGCATTATCTATCCAATAAGCAACAAGAACTCTTCCGGAATCCCCACAGTCTGTCGAGTAAACAGTTAAAGGCAATTTGTTTTCAAAAGAGGGATTGATTCATCAGATCAAATTTATTACCTAGAATCCTCATCCAAAAGTATTATAAATTAAATTGCTATTTCTCCATTTTTCCCACCATAATCTTAGTTAAACTCATTCTTAAATGCCAAAAAAAAAAATGTAATACACATTTTTAAAAGGACAGTAATACTTTATCCCAAATAAGACTTTTTATATTAGAAACACTGGAAACCACAAAGTTCCGACTTTTTCTTGTGGTCTTATGAATTAAAATCAAACGCATTTAGAAGAATTAGCATAAATAAATCAATTCCAGGGTTGTGACTTTGTATCCCAAGTTTCAGGTCTGAAGAAATTTTTAGAGCCAGACTGTGAATAGGGTTGGATAAAGTTGTTTGGATCCAACAACAGCTGCTTGAACCCTTGCCTAAAATTTCAACTGAACCTTTAGGGAAGTTCAAGAAGCTTGGATAGATACTCTGAAAAAAAAATTTCAACACTGAATACTTCTTAACTCCTTTTTCTGGTGGAGCGGAGTAGGAAATATCATTTATAATCTATTTCTGGCTGAAAAGAAAACAGGAAGTAAGAAGCATCTTGTGAGAGCTTGATCTCATGAGATATTGAGACATTTTTAAGACCCAAGAGGTTTGAATAGGCACCAGAGCTTCTGGGTGCCTACTTGAACAGGTATTTTGAGGTTCAGCTAAGACCAGTTGAATTTCCAGAATGACAGGTTCTATTTTTTAACAACATGGTAATGCTCCAGCTTTGCACTGACTCTATGTCATTAAGAGGTCAGAGTTATTATTTTGAAATGAGTGAAGAAACTGCACTTACCAGTGTAGACGAATCGGCCGGGAGCACCTTTACAGAACTGTTTGGATTTGTAGGAGAGAGTTACTTCAACAACTCCTGGAATGTGCCGTGGCGGTGTTTGAACTCTGATGGCGTGGGGTGTTATCAGCTATAAAAATCGTACAGAAAATATGCCTTAAATCAAGATGGCACTGATAAGACTGATGGCAGCCAGTTTACATAATTACAAAAATGACTTGAAATCATACTCATCATCTCAAAATCCTCCCTTCTTGCTGTCACAATGGAAGATAG
>NC_049175.1:36811355-36818855 GCF_009769625.2 Cygnus olor
GATCATAATAGCTCATTAGAAGAGGCTGAATTTGGACCTAGACTAAAACCTAACACCACAGGGCTGAGCACGCCGACTTGAACCTATAATGTTGCTAGTTCTCTCTCTCTAGGGAAGAAGAGGACTAGAGGAGAGGATTCAACCTTCTTAATTGTGAACCTCATTAGTGACGGTTGCTAGGCAAAACACACACCTACTTTCAGTGCATATGAAAGAGATAAACAATACGTCATAGACCATAATGACTCTTGTGCTCAGGGCGACCTTTAATTATTATATTTTTGTTCTCTTATACCTTAGTTATTAATGCAGAAAAACAAATTAGTTTTGTGTGTGTGGACTGCAGCAGATTCGCAAATTGTTTTCCATTTTTTGATGTCTAGATCATATTTCCTTCTGGTAATTATTGCTTGCCTCATTCATTTTTCTGTGTGCCCATCGGTAAGTATCGTTTGAAACATAAAATGACAATGATTGTATTAGCAGCTTAGTGTTCAGTTATTACTTTAATTAATTTTATTAGTGTAAAAAGCCATGATCCTGTCAATACGTTAGTAACAACTCACAAGAGGGGTCCCGTGGAAATGGATGTGCTGGGACTGCCCACGCAGCTAGCCAGTCTTGGGGCACTCCGAATGCCAGTGCTTCGGAAAACTCTAACTCTCGAGGATTCAAAATGTTTGACCTCTATGAATTTCGTTTTACTGAAAAGCAGATTACCCAAGAGTTTTGTGTCTTTACGATGGTGTATTTTGCAGTGCAAACAAAGCAATATTTAAATCTAAATAATTATTTTGTACTCTGCGGGAGAATAAAGATATGTGCACGCGTATGAGCGCAGCTGCAGTTTTGTGAGAATGACTCTGAGACTGATGGGCTCCAGAAAGACTGTTTCAGCATTCTGGATTTTCAGAGATACTTTCCATTCTCTTCTTCATCTCAGACTATCTTCTTTTAGCAGTTCAGGCAAGAAGTCAATCACATTGAATCAGTCTGAAGAAAAACATTTTATGCTGGTTTTCTCATACAAAAACCCCACTGCTGTAATCTGCAGCAGTAAGGCCCAGCAACAGGAAATTGACCTCACAGTAAATTCTTTACAGATTTGGTCATGTTTTTACCATCCACTTAAACTTGCATACATAACCTGAGACTGTACCTCTGGATCAAGGAATATGACAAGCCAAAATAAAATCAAGTCAAATTAAATAGCAAGAAAAAGCTGCAAGCAAAACAAGACTGGAAAAAAAAAAAAAAAAAAAAAAAAAAAAAAGATGAAAAATTGGTTGTGACTGCAAAACTGTAAGTATTAAATAAAGAGAGAATTCAGAAGCAAATTAGCAAATTCAAAAGCGGCTGTATTCTGGTTGACAAGAGCTGAGAAATACTAATGGACTTTTTTAATGGGTGGTTTGATTGATGAGAGAAGAAAATATGGAAAAGTAAATGTAGTGGTGTATCAACATAAAATATGGTGCAAAAAAAAAGCATCGCAAATAAAAAAAGACATGTAAATGTGTGCCTACCATTTTCCAGATAAGAAGGAGCCGTACCTTCTGAGGGGTCAAGGCGGCGAGCCCGCCTTCCATGTTTGGAATTGTTGTGTACAAACATGTTGTCTGAGACAGCCAGAACGTGGCCATCCACATTGACTGTTGTTGATACAACAACCTAAAAAAGAAAAAAAAATTTAAAGAAACCTGCCTAGTTTCAGGAACATAGATGCAAAAATAAATCTTTTAAGACAATCAACATCACAGTCTGTTACTTTTCACTTTCAGCAAAGTGAATGACAACTATGAATACATCTTTGTTTATGTGGCTAACACTGGCGATTTTTAACTCACAATTGTTTCTCTTCGGAACCTGCTACACTAATTAGAGTTTAATCTCCTATTATGCTAACAAATGAATTCAATTCAGGGAAATATTCTTCTAGCCATTAGTTTCAGAAACACCCCTCTAGCCACTCATTTTAAAAGCTGCTGTTTTGATTGATCTGTTGATATATTGATTAGATAGTTTATCTAATTAAAATTTGTTCACTTGAGACTGTCTTCAAATGAAGGGTTGTGAGGATTCCAAATAAAAAAAGCTTAATAAATCAGGAACCATCGTAACTCCCCATTTTTTCTTCAGTAAATGATCTCCAGGTCAGTTTTACAATTACATTTAATGTCTGATAATGAACTTTTTTGCATCTGAAAAGACTGAGTTGAATATGAATAGTGAAAGTGTTTTCAATCCATGAAAAGTATCCCTTCTCAAGTTCATTTGGATGGTGATTGACCCTGGTATGTCAATGGAATTTCCTCCTTTATTTTTGAGTGAAAGGCTCCTATTCTTGTGTCCAGGTTCAGAGTCCGGCCATAGAAGAGATGATGGATAGGGCCTTCTTTGGCTTCCAGCTGCTTCTTAGTAGAAAATGGAAAAGGAACATATGCAAAATGCACAACCTTCCCGATAAAAACACCTACACAATGGATTTGTGAAACTCATTCCGGAAATGATATTCCATGGCCACAAGCCAAAGAGGAAATTGAGAGATGTGCATGTGTCTCTGTGTGACATAGCTTCATAGGTTGGTAGTTATTATCCCAGACAGACTTTTACGTCTTATTTAAATATTCCAGCATGGACCCTGTGGTGGGGGTTCCAGATTTGTTAAACGAAGTAATCAGTGTAGCATTTTCTTTGTGGTTTAGCATTAGTAGAGTCCGTAAAGCCTGTGGCTAAGTTAGAGTGTGTTAGGCCTTAACAACCACACTAGTGATTGTGGCAAAGGCTAGTACAAATTTTAGCTTTCATCTTCTGCTTATTTTACTTTTGGATGCAACAAAAATGTTTTCTGGGGGTTCTCACACCAGCTCCTATACCCAAACACGTAATGAGCAAAAAACGAAGGGGAAAAACTATTCTCCTTTTCCACTGAGCTAGTCCAAGGCATCAGAAGACAATTCTCATCTGTTTCTGTGTTTGGGATCACCTCTGATCCCGCTTCTTATTCACAACCCATAATTAGCTTTCAGCTATCACAGCACCTTTTCTGCGTACTCTGCCTCCTTTGAGACAGCCATCTGCGTTACCCTTTAGAACAGCCTGAGGGCAGTTTTCTGCAAGTCTGCTGTGCTTCCCTATCTTTCTTGTCCCAGAAGTGGACACTTTCACTCCTGTCAACATCCACTTAGGAGAGTGCTGAGGTTGCACACTCACCTAAGCCACAGATCTACTGCCAGGCCACTGGGCTATCTGCTCTCACTTTTAATGAGATTTGCAGATTTAAAAAAAATATTGCAAAACATACAGGTGTGATTTTTAGAAAAGATTTCTGGATTTGGTGCCTAGAACACAGTATATTAAGAAGACAGAGAAAGATGTATATAAAAATGACAACTATTTTTGTTCTGTCATGTATATATAGGTCAGTCACCAAGGGAAAATACTGTAGTTCAGCAAAAGAAAGACATGCTAGGTTTTGTTATATTGGCTTATTCCTGCAGCGCACCTAAAGAAAGGTGCTGAGATAGTGAAACCAGTTAAAAATATTGTTCAAGATCTGACATACTGTTAAGTCCAGTTAAACCTTCTGAGAGGCAGGGAGATTAGCTAAAGAGACCCAGGAAAGTCTTTCTAGTGTCTACTGGCTCCATTGTCGACCACATGATCACTCATGACTGATGCTTCATTTAGTCATCGGTGAGACAAAGAGGACATTTCCACTCATTCCAGGTTTGACCTTCTGTTCTGTTCAGATGGATCAATATCACCAATGCCACGTGAAGCTGAGATGCATGAAAAATGGAAGCTTGGCTCAATTGTTTTGAAGAAATATTTTTTCCAGCTACAGATCTTTTCTGTTGGCTGGCTCAAGTGTTCTGGCTTCACCGGTTGGTTGGCTGTGCATGAAAACAGATGTCACATGTTTTGCTATCAAGTTTAACCACAAGTTATTCTGCTCAAAAATAAGAAAGTTTTGAACATCTCAATACTAGTTTATTATTACTGACAAATATGAATTATTTTGAAATATTTTGAAATTAAAAGCATATATTTCTTATCAAGCATTTCAAATGACCCCAAATACGGAGGAAATCATTTGTCCACCACGTCAGATGTCTCTCTGTAGTGTTATGATTCACCACAGGGTATTTCAAAAGCTGTAAGGAGAAAGTGAAGTATTAAATATTTTCTAAAACAATTCAAATAAAAATATGTGGGTTGTATGACCACTGTTGGATTTACAAGTTGTAAATGCAGGAGGAAAAACTACCGAGTGAGATCCAAATTTCACCATGTTCCACAGTTGAATTTCTAATGTCTGTTTACTCAGTTTACACATGTAAAACTTCTACAGGTCTCAGTTCACTCCACACCACGATGTGAGGTGTTAGTATGAAGGAAAACTATGGAAATACTTTCAGAGAAGAGGCCAGCTTGCTTCACAGCAATCCATAACAGCCCACTGCAGGACTGGTCAAGGCCCAAGAACAGGCATTTAAATTAGTGGGGAAAATATAAAACACCGATAGCGTTTCTTAAAGGGATGTAGCATTGAAACTACACTAAGTAAAAGCACTGATACCAGATTTTCACTGGAAGAAAAGTTCAAGCAGTTTGAAAATCTGAGTATCTTTCATATATGGTTTACTTTTAGGAGATATCTGTACCTGGAATCTTCGCATGTCTCGCGGGTTGCCTGCATTCTTCAAACAGTTCTGATTGCACTTGAGGAAAAACTTTAGAAAGAATCTATAAAAACACAAAATTGAAATCTATTAGATTCATCAAACTGTAAATCCAATTAAAAAAAAAAAGTTTAATAAAATTTAGTCATAAATAGTTATACCCAAAAGAATACTCATAGTGAAATATTACTTTCTTATTAGTTAATGAACTTATTTTAAAGTATAAGATCTCTGTCATAAACAGAACATTATTGCCAGGGAAAGGCAAATTTATATTTTTAATTTTTCACCAACTACAAATGTATTGACTCCAGGCCACATCCTCAGCTCGGTGTGGGAAAGTTGATTTCAATGACTCATTGACTTCAAAGGTAATGACTTACACCAGATTAAAATTTCTCTCTATTTTTTTTCATACCTTTTTTTTTTTCCACAACTTGTATTAGCAGTAATGACCTCTATGTGAAAAAATTCCTAGGTAATGAGTGGTCAGTCTTTCAAAAGGCTCTTGGCTTTGCCTCCTCCGACTTGGCATTTCTAGCTATGCAAAGGGACTCAATCCAACCCTGCTAACTCCAGTAAGGCTCAGGCATGGATCTGGCCACCAGAAAGGCCCCATTTTCCTCAGGGATTTTTAAAAGGATAGGAATGTGGAGGGTTAGACCCTGTCTTACAACCTCTCCAACCTTGCCAGCCTTTAGCTATATGGAGTCACTCTACCCGAGGAGAGAAATCCAGCTTGTTTTTGCTGAGAGGCAAGTGGTAATTATTCAGGACGAAACTGTACCACCAAGGCATCTCCCAGTAAACCATTTTGTAACAATACCAACTGATGGCAACACAGCAAGCACTTATGAGAAGGGGAAAAGCTTGAAAGGGTGCAGACTCTGTTGTGCTGCCCTCCTGTACTGGCTGGTGAGTTCCTCGGTATGGGATGGTGGCTCCTCCTCTTTCCTTCACTACTCATTTTCAAGAATTACTTTGAGAAGAAAGGAACAATTTTGTAACTGCGCTATGGCTTGCAAGCAGGCTGTGCCAGATCAGGGGAAGCCTCCTATTCCTGTCCTAGCACCAAAGGATGCTCACAGTCTAACACCTCCCCTTCTCTTTATGTAGCTATATTTTCACATTTAAAAATTAAAAAAAAAAAAAAGTTCTGAGGAGCTTGTTTTCAGCTCATGACTGACAGCCAGTGACAACCAAGGCTCAGGACTCCTCACCCAGAGCTTCTCAGAGGCACCAGCCCATCAGCTTATGCTGTCTAACTTTATGGATTTTGACTAGCAAGATTAGGCAGAGCTTTTACATTTGGTATATGAGCAATTATTATTTATTCACGCCAACCTTTACAAGTGACTGTGACTATTCTAGCTATAAACACTTTGCAGAAATTTTCGTGTGCAAATAATATTCCAGGCAGGAGGTAAGCCGAGAAATTCTTCGGTACCCAACACAGCCCAACTGCAGCTGAGCACAGGTCTGACCACAGCTGTGCCACGCTGTGCTCTTGTGCTCAGATTTTGGGAGGGTCTGGGCAGGAGCATCACAAATGGCTATAAACAGGTGCTTTCAATCACAGCTCTTCTTTTCAAGTTAAAACTTGAGCAGGACCCTAATAATGATATGGGATACCAATATTAAAGGAGCGATCTCTCATACCCATCAGGCCAAGTAGGGAAATTACTAGTTTTATTTATATTGTGTGGGAAATTACTAGTTTTATTTATATTGTGTTGAAATTAATTAGTGACATCAGTTCAGCTATCTCAGAATCTGTAAAGGGGCTTCAGATGTTCAGCTGGAAGAGAGCTGGATTTCTGTGGTGGCTGACATGATCTCCTAGCTTGGAGACTCACTTGAACTCAGGTTTTCTGGACACCACTGCAGGAATGCCATTGAGAGTTTCAGCCTTTCCACAAAACTGTATTTTTGTTGCCACACCCTCCTCTTAATTTTATCTGCCTTGGGTTCTTTTTTTTTTTCTTCTTTTTTTTTTTTTTTTAAGGATACTTGTGATCTCCAGAGACTAACTCATCAGCTGAGGATTGCCTAAGCATAATGGCATTTCTGTCTTATCTTCATTCTTTCTTTCACGTCTTCTACCACTTGTGGTGGAGTGGCTCAGGCCCTGACACTGGCTCTCCCACCAGTCAGCACCCACCACGCACTGGGGAGAGCCTTCGGCCTCACCGATCCCCTGTGCCGCAGTCACACTTGTGAGGAGCATCTTATCTTTTTTTTTTTTTTTCTGATCTCAAATGGGTGTTGTGAGGCTTATTGAGCTAATGTTTGTAAATTGCTCTGAAATTCTCAAATGAATTGTGCACGGGGAATGCTAAGTATTATTCCTTGTGGATTTTTTTTAACTTGAAGCATTCATGATGAATTGTTTCTACACAGAGAGCTCAAATCCTGTCAGAAAAAGGGGCCATTAAGCACTCTTTCAGTAAGCATCAACTGCAACTGGTATTTGCTCAATTATTTGGTGAAAAAAAAAAAAAAAAAAAAAAAAAAAAACCACTTGGTGGAATTAAACATCTTTACCAGGATGAACCTGAGCACTGAGTTAAATATCAAAGCCATAACATTGGGGTGAATACAAACAGCAATCGTGTTCCAGCTCTTCTGCGTTCTTTGATACACAGTTTGTTTTTTTTTGTTTTGTTTTTTTCAATCTGTTTTTTTTCAGCAAGGTTGTGGAGCACAGGCAGCTTCAAGACAACATTTTCAGAGGAAGACAGCATAAGTTAAAACCCATGTTCCCAGGCAGGGCATTTCTCAAAAGTGGCCAGGGAAAGAAAACTGGGTTGATTTT
>NC_049175.1:36841355-36846355 GCF_009769625.2 Cygnus olor
CAACTCTTCAGATTTTACATAGACGCCAACGACCACGTGATGGCATAAGGTAATGCAACTCCACTGATCAACGCACTTGTACCTTCTGCAAAAGGTTATTTTAGACCTTAATATTTTATAAGTTTTTACATTAATGTTGTAATTTTGTAGTGTTATTTAAATACTTTATTGTAACATTTGTGAAAAATACCTTGCAAAGCTTCCGTGCAAAGAATTTTTTTTCCCATTTGCTTCAATGAAAATGCAGCTCCGTTTACAGATAGCGTAAAACCTGTGTTCTAATAAGAGGTACATCTTTAATTATTCATGATTACACTTATTGGTATCTTACATTGCACTTAACAGCAAGGAAGATATCTGTTCTGTGCTGGAGCCTCAGCAAGAGCTGTTAATCCAGCAGGAGCAGGGACGAGCATGCGGGGCCACCGACGGGACCACGCCATGGTTTTGTCACCTCTCCCAAACACCGCCGAGCACCTGCCACCTGCCTGTGTCCCGCACACAGAAGACACCTGATCTCAAAAGACATGACGTTCTCTTCGTGGTGCACATGGTGGCTCCTCAGTTTCAGTGGTGTGGCTTCGTTTTAGGCCGAGGGGCTCGCACCACAGCACACACCCGAGCAGCCGCGGCGCGCCCTGCAGTGGGGTTCAGTCGGTGCCACCCACCCGATACAGGCGGCCTTGTTCTGCTCTACATCTGTTCCTTACAGCAGGGGCTAAAAATTAGGTAAGCGCAAAGATCTCTCAGTGGAATATATCTTAAATCAACTTTTAATTATTATTTATCAAAGCACATTCAAAACGTATCGCAAGAGCGATACACGATATTTGTAGGTGCGTGCTTTAGGAGTCTCCTGTTTATTTCCAAATGTCGGAGATGTCAAGACAGCATTCGTAGAGCAGAGCACTTCAGTGGGGCTCTACAGGCCAGAATGGAGTCAGGCCCCAGCTGCCAGGCCTGTCACCCATTCTGCATTTAGTTCCCCCCCTAAAAGTGAGCCGGGCGAAACTGATCTGGAAATAGTCTTTTGGTGCCGGGCCGCCCAGAGCAGCAGACCCAAGGAGCGCCCAGTGGCTGTGGTCGGAGGTGGCACTGGCACCGCTCACTCTGCTTTCAAGGGTTCTCCAGCCTCTGGTGAGGCTGTTCTCGAAGCTGTCACCCCTCTGCCAAGTGAGTGAATGGGGCGCAGCCTGCTGTCTGCACCGTGAAGCAATCCTCTACCTGTGACACCCCAGCCTCAGCCACCAAGGTCCAGGGAGTGCCCGCTGGAGGAGTCGACCGTGGTGGAAGGAGCTGAGCTCCGCATCCACGAAGAAAATGAAATAGCTGCATACATATCTAGGGGGAACATCTGGACGATTGTGAGCAACTTACATACATTTACTTAATTGCAATCTTCAATGAAATTGTCCGTCATAAAAGATGCCTCAAGAATTCTGATTTTAACTGTCTATCTGAACGAGTCACAATGTACACTCATATCATTTGTCTTAATTTTATTTCACTATCACTAACTGTAGACACTACTTCAGAAATATTTTGAATTTAGTTTTAATTGTACAGCTTTCAACTCACGCAACATTTCTCTTTGTGTTGAAAGCATCACGGTGATTTATCCTCATTATTGTGTAAATAGGTTTCGGCAGTTCTCAGTAAATAAAACAAAGAGTGACAGGAGGAGAAGGGGGAATTTGCTTTCCTACCAATTAGAGTAGCCTTAGGCAGTACTTTTAAGAGGAGATAAATCCTGCAAATCACTAAAATGATCCTGTCACATGCACCAAATATTAAAATCACACAGCGGCGCACTTCATACAGTTTGCTTTGGTTTAATGAGTTGGGGTGGGCTTCGTCATGAGGTTTGCATCTCGCAGTTGGGGACTGTTGATTGACAGTGAAGATCATGCCCAACTGCAGCTTCCTAACCAGTAGGGCCAGATGGAAAATCACAATTCATGTTTAATATGCAGTTTTTCAGCTAACGAAAATTCCCAAATTGTCTCCTCACCTCCTACCTGAAAAATTTTTCCCATAATAAATGCAAAATATGCTTCATATTAGCCAAGAGTGGTTTTTCCCCCTTCCAGCAAGTTATTAAAAAAATCTTGTATAAATGATCCCTATCAAGTGAACAACCTGTTAACTTCTTCAATTATGTAAGTTATCAAGGATTAAAAGACAAGTTTCTGAAACATCTGGTGTCACACTTAGACACTTCTAAAAGTAAGCGGTGTGTCAGGGTAAAGGTATCATCACCAAAGGAGAGGACACTTAAAAAGTGCTAAACAATTAAACATATGCTTTGTTCTACTAAATTTTCTGTCCAACGCAACACTACTCCAGGTTCCTGTGGCAAGCTGGTGATGATGCCGTGGCTCATGTTATACTTGCCACTGTGGAGGAGAACATGGAGGGGTGAGGTCGCCAGAGCATCTCTGCCTACCGAAACAAAACGTGCCAATACAGTGTAATATATGTAGCAAAGAGGCGGCTAATATCAAGCTTTTAACGATAAGCAGGACATAGCAGACATATTGCATGATGCTGAAGGAGCCCTTATAACTCAGAGCCGTGCTGTTATAGCTTGGAGTGTCCTATTTTCAATTATTATCTCCCCCTGCACTGCTCTCCTGCAGTCAAGTTTTACACTCTGACATTTATACTTAGTATATTGAGCAATGATTGTTACCTTGTTACAGCATTTTTTTGTGCAATGCTTTATGAGAGTGGAACTAAATGTATGACAGGAACCCCAGTAACCTGAGACCCTGGGTCAGTAATGTATTAAAACAAAACAAGACACACATGGCTTCGGCACAGCAAGAAATCATGCAGGAATGGGGACTCGGACAGGCTGAGATAAAGAAGGCCCACCTAACAGCTGCAATTATAGCCTTCGTTATATGAGTCAATCCATTACTGCATATAGGCTTGACAAATTACCATAAATGCCAAACCAGAACAACAGCAAAGTAATTTAGCTTTGCGCTGGACACTTTGAAAGTTGGAATAGCTGCATATATCAGTAAGCACTAATTAATTAATCAGTCTTGTTGTTGGTATAATGATTATGATCTTTCTTTTTTTTTTTTTAATTTATAAACTTCCTTCAGCTAAACAACTAAAAAATTAGGATTATAGTGGTGAGAGGATAAAATCATTGTTTTACATTCTCATTTGAAATGGAACAGCACATCAATTTGTAAATATCTTAAAATAAATATAAGTTTTTCATTACTGCTTTCACTAATGTATATCTGCAAATTAAAGACAAGCTTTACATTAAAGAAATGTTCACTGTTAACTACCCACGAGTTAACAAATGCTTGGGCAATCTTTCCATAGCATTGATTTATCAGCATTAAATTATACGATTATATTTTATTGCTTTCTTATATGTAAAGTCTCTCTTCTACTCAGTGTACAGGATGGAGAATGATCATTAACATTACCTCATACGTGTTTTATATTCCCTGAAAAATATGTAGCGCCAGGACTTCCACAGGGCACATCTTCCTAACCTTGTCATTTATTAAGTCGATGTCTTATCAACCTCCTTGCAGACATCTTCCCCATCACACTTAAGCATTTCAAAATTAACAGCACAGCCCTTCTGCGAGGTGAAATTACTACTCTATTACTATCTTTCAGTGAGGGTAAAGTACAAAGAGACAGAGACGAGCACGGCTGGACACACCGGGTGCCAGTGTGAACGTGCGGGAGCGTTTCATAGGGCCCAGCCAACTGCCCAGGGGCAGCTCTGGACCTCAGAGCCGGCTCCACCTGGACCACTACAAGCTGAGGGAGATCCACACTTCGTCATCAACAGCTTTGCTTACCAGTGAGTGATCTACCACACCCCAGCTGAATATCCTTAAGTCTTATTTAGGCTATAGTTTGTATGTGTCAAGGTTTCCCTCTGTCCCACGTCCCAGTTACCCTGCACAACCAGAAGTGTTCAGAGCTTTTCATAGCATAGGCCACAAAACAGTTCCTGCTGATACCAGATGCAGTGCGAGCACTCAGCACACCTAAAATTAAAGCTCCAAGTGTCAGAAACAGTGAACGAGACAGAGAAGGATGCTGCAGCACTGAAAAAGTGGGTATGACTTGTTGAATATGACACAGAAACTATGTGACAGAAATAGACATAGAAACTGTATTTGAGACTTAATTCCTTGGGTCAGCAGGACCCAACTAGAGGAGTAATACCTTCCTTCTCCCGCCTCAGGCACGAAATGTTACCTAACCTCGCCGAGGAATGAACAGAAGACCATGTAGGTACGACTCCTTTGCTACACGTGAAAACACGCACAGCGGGCACCAGCTCCAGAAAGCGTCACACGCAAGAGAAGTCAGCATGCATTTGAAGACCTTATCAGATTTTATGTCCAAAAAGGGGGTAAAATTCAGGTTACAACAGGCAACCTTGATGCTGTCAAACCTTTTAAATGGTTGGTGTTCGACTTTTCCACCTCACCTTTCTTTAATATACTTCTCCTTGTGATTCCCTACTCTTCAGGTTGGAAGGTGGAAGTATTGTTGGCTGGAACCAACGCCGCCTCCTCTGTGAACCGTCGGAGGAAGCTCTCCAGAGGACCACCAACTGAGCCGGGGCACGAACGCCGTGACAGCACCCGGTCCCTGCCTGGCCGCAGGCTCTGCTCACGCCAGCCCCGAGCACACTGGCTTTGGTAGAGCCGGCCGCCCGGCTGTGGTGGCTCAGCACTTCCCACATGACAACTTAGTCTAATTGAGTGGGACAAATTATCTTACAATGGACTCTGTGCAACAGCAGCAAGACTAAATCTATACTCCAGCTAACTCCGAACACATAATTTAGCCATAAGAGACTAGCAGTGTCAGTGGTTTCCACAACTATTTGCTAAAAGCAGAATAAAATTCAGGCTCAGAAATGCTGAGTTCAGTTGCAGAAAGCAGCATAACAGAGCCATAATGTGTGAGTTCAGAGTTAGAAAAATGGTGTTCTTCTTCCG
>NC_049175.1:36853855-36868855 GCF_009769625.2 Cygnus olor
TGCTGGCTTTACCCACGGAAGTCTTCTCCCATCACAACAGAGTCCTGGCTGAAGCACATTGGGAAATTCTTGGGAGCAGAGACATCCATCTTCCCGAGGGCTGCGGGCTGGGGACGCCGGCTGTCCGAGGGCTGACGAGTGCCATTTCCTCCGTTACAGAGCTGTGCCATCCCACTGCACTCATAGGCCCCCTCCCACACACACTGCGCCTCTAAAACTCTTAGCAGTGCTAACTAAAATAGCAGCTAAGCTGAAATAAAAAGAAGCAAATACGAAGGCCTGTTTTCTCCCCATATGACACTTGATATCAACCAAATCTGTTGACTGGAAATACCTGGAGGACGCTGGAGGTCCCACAGGAGAGCATTCATTCAAGTGCAAATGTATAAAAAGAGAGCTACGAAGTCAGGCCTAAGAAAATATTTTAGCCTAGAATATTTTACTGCAGCCATTTGCTACCTAGGTGGCAGTGGTGGAGGTAAGAAATCGGCCTGAAAAACTTCTCACTGAAAGCAAGGAGTTTTGGAGGGATGCTTACATGAGCTGGGACAGCAGAGAGAATTACTGAATAGAGTGATGCAGCCCCAATCTTTGTGCTACAGCCGCGGATATCAGCCCCTCGTGGTTCCCGATGGCTGCAGCCAGAGCTGAGGGCAGAGAAGGGGGCGGCAGCGCTGAGCAGGGGGCACCGAGGGCCCAGGCCCTGGCAAGGAGCATCGGGCTGGCACCCCGAACAGGCGGCCGCACGGGGCAGAGGCGCAGGTGGGAACGGCAGGGTTGAGGTTGAGGCCGTGGTTACAGGCACCAGTGGTACGTAGGAAGCCTGATCCAATGGCAAAAATATAAGGAACTTGGCTTTGAGGTAGCGCCTCACGAGCAAAGGACCACAGAAGAGCTGTGGGGGCTGCAGCGGGTGAGTCAGTCCCACGGAGGGCTCTCGGGCTAACAAGGATGTGAACAATAAAGAGCACGATCAAAGCAGCCTCTGTACCAGCAGCCACTGCCACCTACCTTCCTATCGTGTCGTCTGAAACCCTTCTGGTAAACTGAACGGATTGTGGCGATACAGCGAGCTAAAAGCGTGGTTTAGATGTAAAAAAAATTCAGCTCGTGTCTTCTGCCTGAAAATTGGCATAAGCGTTTCCTGGTGGACCAGGTCAGATACACTGGTGCCACTGTAAATGAAAAATTATGCTTCGGGGAATTCCTCATTACGTCAAATACACTTGCACTCTACTCAGTAGACCTCAGGCTTGTTCTCTTGTTCAGTCCCAAAGTGGCACGGGGCCAGCCTGACACTGATCTATCTCTGCAGATGGAAGACAGGTTTTAAAACAAACCTAAAACCCTCTGCTGGTGTGATTTTTTTATTATTACTTTATTATTATTCTTTGGATGTTTTAAATGAAAACACAAATGAGTACCTGTGCACTGTACAGGGCAAAAATTCTCAAAGTTCTTGGATTTGTTATTCTACCTTCCATTGATTTTTGTATTTTCACTGTCATATAGTTCATATGATCTTATTCACTTGTACAGCTCAGTTGAATGAGAGGGCTGACAAACCACTGGTTTTTGCACATGCCTCTGTTCTTCTCGGGAATACTCTCCTGAATGTCTCCAATAACTTTTAGTTAGGGCAAAATTTAGAGCATTCCGTTTGACATTTACACTATCTATCAACCTACAGACATTTTTCTGTACCATTTTGCCAGATTTCCACTAAGATTTATGTTACCAAAAAATATGGTTGGTTTAAAGCTACCTATTTAGGTACCCATAAAGTATAAATACAATGTAAGTGGCCACATTCTTCTGTTTTCCTTAAATCAGTTTGTATCATCACATTGCATAGTTTTACCCTTTTCTTATGTATTTCCTATTTTCTCTACTTTGCATACACATATACACATGCATAATACAGGAAAAAAAAAAAAAAAACCAAAACACTTCACTCCTGTGATAGGAATGGGAGCAAGTTCCACAGAAGAGACCCTTCACAGAAATCACTTTTATCCACTCTGAGTCCTAACTCTGGGAGGCGCAGCACCAATTCAGACTGCTGAAATCAACTTGGAAGTCACAGAACACGTCCAAGAAAACAGCTAAGCAAGCCTGCTCTACCTGGCAAAACATTATCAGTGTTATATTCTAGCTGAAAATGCGTATGTCTGTGGAGGTCTGTTTAAAAATGTAATGATAATTTGCTTTGGAGGAAAACAAATATATGAAAAATTAAAATCAGAAGTCAGGCTTTTTCTCTCAGCCTTATAAAAGACAGCAAAAACTAGTGTAAAATCAGTGTAACTTAATTGACTTTCCAATGCTAATTTATGCTAATGGAGGTTCTGGTCCATAGTTTTCACCTGGGAACTCAATAGCAATGAGTGATGGCTCCAATTAGTCATTATAATTGTGAGTTGCTAAAGCTAATATTAGTAGAACTGCATGACATTCTGGGTATTTCCCCAAACTTTTCTGATAATAAGCCCTGTTCTACACAGCTGGATCATATTTAGCTGCAAATGTGTCTCAGCTGGGTTTCTTAGTCTTCTGGGTTATCCAGGAGCGTTTGCAGAGGAGTCTCCTTTACCAGAGAACGCCGGTAACTGCTCAAACCCATGAGTCCTCCCCACAGGTAGGTGCAACCAGACAAATATTTGATGGTGGCTCCCTACTGTGGGCAACCACTTAGCATCCAGGTGTATAGCAAATAGTTAGGTGGATACTTTATCT
Organism: Cygnus olor; assembly: GCF_009769625.2. Lineage (NCBI taxonomy): Eukaryota > Metazoa > Chordata > Aves > Anseriformes > Anatidae > Cygnus > Cygnus olor. The sequence continues at coordinate 36,856,592 of NC_049175.1, forward strand.
GATGAGATCTACTTTGGATAACTATTATGGGACAAGTTATTTCAGTTCCTACCTGCAAACAATCAACCAGCCTTCCTCTTTGATGGTTTTGATTGGGCGTGAAGAGCGATGTTTGTCTATCAGGTATAGTCGAGACTCTTAGTGCTTTACGGTAAAGTCTCTAGGGTAATTGCAGTGCCTCTGTGACAGCATCAAGTATATTAAATGAATTCAAACACTATGTATATGGTATTTTTCCCTATTGATTAGTTTGATATGAAAACTTACATTGTGCATAAAAATCCAAGTTCTGTAATGATGAGAACTTCAAATTAAAAGTACTCAAATGTGTTTGTAAGACCCCGTTGAACAGATGCGTAAGTCCAGCAGATGAGCAAGTAACAGGTGGACATGTTGGCACCTAACCTGAGCCAGGATTTCTGGGATAGATAAATGTATCTTGATATCTATATGACTCGGCAGCGGAGAAGCTGATAACGGTTTGATGACAGGCATGAGATGTAATTTGCAAGTTCAGTTTTCAAAGCTGAGATGCATTGGATAGTTGCTGCTTCTCAGCGCTACCGTTTCAGGATGTCTGCGCTCTCGGGCAGACGTGGCTGCTCTAGTTTCTGCATAGGCAGCATTTCGATTATTTTTTTCACACCAGGCTTGAAAAGAGGTCCAAGCTAATCATCCAAATATCACTTATTTATTAATTAGAATTAAATCTCAGTCTACCTTTAAAGGAGGTTTCTTTGGAAACGTGCTTTGTGCTCACTCATTTATCCTTTAAAATGAGTTCCTCGGTCTCTGTCTAGAAAAGTGTGTGTTGCTTTGACATTAATCGGTGGAAAATGTATAAAATGTATGTATCACCTGTGTTCATTTTTTCTGCATAGTGCTCAGCACTACCACCAACCACTCATGAAAACAGCCATCCTTGTTAATGGAATAGGGGTTTACACCATACTGGACAAAACAAGAGTTAATTTAGTTCTTTACACGAGACTGTGAAATGAGCATATTACTACTACATTTTCAAACTATCGTTTCCACAGATAGTAACAGGCTGTCACTGTGAGATACTCCCATGTGTTTGCCACCTGCATGAGTACTAGCCTACCCAGGAAGTCTGATTAAATTACAGAGAGTGAAAAAGAGAAAATAAGCTTTAGTTCACCTTAAATAATTTGCTGAAAGACTTTTTAAATCCAAGGTACAGCAAAATTAGCTTCTCTGATGAACACAAGGAAGGCAGCGTGAAGCAGGGATGATGGTTCATGAGCTCAGCACCTGTGCTCACCATCCTTTCACTTTCCACAACACGCAGAAGGCAGCTCAGGCTGTGTTTGCAATGAACTCGATCATTTGGCAGCTGGGTGTGAGCAGCCCAAAGCCCAAGCTGGATGTAAAACTTCCCACTCTGAAGCCATCCTACCTTCACTGCTATGTTTATTCCTAGTCAATAGCATTACTCAAAGATAACGTTTTCTGCCCTTTGGGGAGAATTACATACGACTTCATCAGATGGTGTCGCCTCATCCTCTTGCAAAGTGAGGATCCTGTCCTTCACCTGGGATGAGGTTTTATAAAGGACTTCAGAACACCTCCACTTCTAAGTTACAGGATTTTTCTTTGCTGAAGTAAATACCTAAAGTTAAACTCTAAAGATAGAGCCTGCAGTAATTAATCATTCATTTAGACATGTGAGTTAATACTGCTGAATAACAGATCTTCCCAAGAAACAACCTGCTTACTTGAGTTGGCAACTGTGGGCTGCACTGGGAAACCTATACAAAAGTTCATCCCGTGTTGCCAAGGAAAAGTAAGCTAGATACTTATTTTGGTTTGATAGGATATATTAACACAGAGAATAAAATAATGCTAAAATATAAAAGATTATGACATTACTTGTTTCATTGGTTCTGTTGTTTTACGGGGCAGAAGACAGCACAGAGCCTGTATTATATAGGTAACTTGTTTATAGGTTATTAGTTAGATGTACTTTTATAAAGCAATGAAAGAGAAACAGATTTCCTGCTCAGAGTACTGTTTTGTAAACAGTTGGGCTGGCTTCAGGAAAAAAAAAAAAAAACTTAATAGGGGGATGCTCAGGGTTTTCCATATTAAGGGGGCACTCTGAAATTACCTAAGGGTTTCTCCAGGGTTGTTCCATTATGTCAGAAGTATTTATATTGCCAGAAAGCTGTAAGTCAACTGCGGAAAAATGTAGCAATGAAATTCTTCGAGAAAGGACAAGAAAGAATGACAAAATAAAGAGGAACAATAGTAGGCATCTGCCACAAACCACTTGATTTGGAGGAGAACAAGAATGTTCCATCTCACAGCACACTGTAATTGCAGAAGACTCTTAACCACTGTAAGGTCTGTAGAAGAAGAGGTACTACGAAGTGTTAAGGTTCTTCATTTTTATAGAGGATAATTTTATGCTACTAGAAATAAAGATTTAATTTTTGCCCACAAGGACTTTGTGCCTGGAAAGCATTAACAATAAGAAAAAGGAAGGTTCTATTCTTAGCTTATTTTGGCAACTAATCCAATTAGCAACAGTAGTTGATTGGATAGCCAACCAGCTGAAATGAACTTGCCTATAAATCTTATCTTTTAATAACTGCAGCAACTTCCTTGCATTTATTTTCTGTCTTTTTTAGAATTCATGGTTTCCTGGTTACCTCCTAATATTTGAGACCCTCTGTTGTTCTTTCGTTTCAAATCTGTCTGCTGCCAATATGCAACATTGGTGTCACCTCCTCTTTGGAAGAGGGTACTGAGCAGAAAGGGAGAGCATATAGCCAGAGCCCTTTTTGATGGGAACCACTTCTAGTCGTCACTTCTTGATCCCCATCTGTTTTTATCTGCATGCAGTTGGTCCTCTTATTTGATACGTCATTCCCTCTCCCCTTTGCTTCTTTTCATCCCCCTTCCTCCTGCTATTTTTGGTCCATTATCCTAAGTCCAGGCTGATTTTCCCTCTATTTTCCTTTCCAACCTGTAAAAACAATTATTTTCAATGTTGACCCTTCCTTATAGGGTGCCTACTTGCAGTGTATTCCTTCCTATTCCTCCTGAATACCCAGACTAAACAACAAGGGGTCAGAGCACTTTTTTTTTTTTTCTTCAACAGGCCCTCAACTAGGGAGAAGCTAATTAATTAGCTGAGAGAGCTTCTCTGGGAGTAAGAGCAGGAGGACATGTTCCCACTAGGGTATCCTGCTTTGTATTTTAGATAGGATGCAACGTTTCACAACCTTATCGCTTCTCTGCTGCAGACAAAGCCTGGTAAATTTTAGGGATCGTTTTCTTTCCACAGCTAGGCTTGATAAGGTCTCTGCAGTGGGTTTAAATCTTTCAAGGCTGCTGATGTCCCATGGGCACAGGAAAATCATATCTAGGTTTTTCTTAAGAACCTAGAAAGTTGCATGAAGGACCTCATTTTATCCCCTTACCATCCAGCATTAGATATTGCGTGATCGTGTAGCTAAAATGACTTTCTGTACCATTCTTCATATAGTTGAAATGAAAGATTAATTAAAGATATAGATTTTTTTTTAATCAGCCCACCTGATAGCTTGTTGATAGTGTTAAAAATTTAGGAAAAGGATAAGTCCGAAGCTTGGGAGAAAGATGCCTTGATGCTTGAAAGAAAGATGTAATTAGCTACTTTCCATATGATACTTCAGACCTACCTCTAGCCAGGTCTACTTAAACCAACCTTTTCATAGTTAATAATTCTGCCTGGCTCATTTTTTTGTGCCTGACTTGCAACCCCAGACTACGATTTGTGCATATTGCTACAACTGAAGTCAACGGCAGCTGTGTTTAGGACATAGGAAATACTACATAATGACACAGGCTCTGAAAAAATGGATCCTAGGCATCTCCTGTGCAGCACGTACAGATACACTTAGCTACTTATTTCCTAATTTCTCCCTGCTTCAATTTCAGTTGTCAAACTTCATGTGACACGGATGTTGTAGAAGGAAATTTCTGTTGCAGACCTACACAACGGCGATGAGCTCAGTGAGATGCTCATGGAGGAATTTGGGGCTGGTTTTGCAGTTGTTGTGACAGGACTTGAATAGCACTCAATAACTTGGGCATAACGGGACCACACACTGAACAATGAAGGAAAAAAATACTGAACAGTACTGAATTCAATACTATTCAGTACTGAATGCGGCAAGGGTTGTGAGGGGGGGAAAAACCCTGGTTTTGATTATGTAACCAAAACCAATATCCTAATGTGCAGACAGGGAGTCCAAACAAAGCTTGCAGGGGCAACCTTTATTATAACTTTGAATGCTTGCCTTTGCAGCCTTAAGAATGTTCTTTTAATGCAATTGTTTACATGATAAAAAGATGAGAGAGAAACTAGGCCCATTAGTAAATGAGGAAAAGAATAAAATTAATGACAATTCAGAAATAACTAGAACTGATTCTACACTGGGGATCTGCCCCAGTTACAGCCCTCAGTGGCCAGCCACCAGCACGCCACCAGCGGTACGAATCCACTGCGCAAACAAGGAACTCTCCTGCAACTTCTGCAGGCTGCTGAAATCAGTCGGAGGTGCATCAAGCAATTTATTTAATTTCTGTTTAGATTTATTCTGCCTAAACTTGTATTACGAGCAGTAGGTAGGTAGCATCGGTGCCTGAAATTGTCACTGACAATGCCCAACACACCTTTACAAATACGAAAAACTCTGCTTTTTGCAGGAGAAAAACTGTTCAGATAGTAAGAAAGATGTGTATATGCAGCTATTGAGGGGTAACGCGTACATATGTACTACGGATATGCATATCATATGCATTATTTAATAAATCTGAATGTGCAGCTGATCTGCAAGCTATTTTGGAAGTAATGAAGTGTAGTGATGGCAGGAAAATAAGTGAAAGTTGAAGATGTTGATTCTTGTTGAAGGATTAAAACAACTAAACAGGTGCTTACTTGGCTCACTGACTTATGAGAAGGTATCCACAAGAAATAACTAAAAGAAAATAAAGAGACTGTCTATATAGTGATGTAAGTAAATGTTGCAACACAAGGGTGAAAGTAGAAAAGAAGAAAACAAAAATGCAGAGAAATACTACAGGACGTATAGTACACTCTTGTACTACAGGACAACACCTGGGCTCATCAGCTGCTCTTTATTCACGGTAAAACCAGAAGGCTCGGTCTGGACAGAGGTTTCACAGTTTGAGTTCTGAAGAAAGCTCCCAGTGAAGCCAGACCCTGACTTTACATCCAAAAATGTAATTAAGATGGAGGGTCAATGAGCAGCACAAAGAGTTCATGGACAGTGGATGAGGACAAGGACACGGACGGGCAGGAGGGGAAGCAGAAAGCACAGCAGCACGCCAGTTCCTTCCTTCTCTTTCAGAAGCAGCTCCCTGCCAGACCTCCCTGTCCTGTGGGTATGCAGCAACACTCCTCCCATTTTCTATTTTTCTGGATGGCAGAGGCAGAAACACAAATTTCAGAACGTGTGTCCACAACCACTGCTCTCAGATCAAAGTACCCTTTCTCACAACACGGGAATAACGAGGAAGCCAGTATTCTTTCTTGGCTTATCCTTCTTCTGGCATTGATCTGCATCTTGCTATAACCATAGTGAGATGAATAAGGGGAGACAACTGAAGGAGAACAAATAAATGTTTTTATATTTTACATCAAGGGATAGGGGATTTTCATATCTTATACATGAGGAAGAACTCAGGAGTCTGCCCTTAAAATATACACAAGCTGACAACGGCTGTTGGCAGTGCTGGTGCAGCTGACAAGCCAGAGGAAAAGGTAAGGCTTACACTTGGTAGGATTAAATAAGATCAGTAAATTGCAAAGGCCTTGAATGCAGGGAAAGTGATTTGTATTTAATGCAATAGGTGAGACAGAGCCTATGATGGTTTTATGGCGAGAACAACAGCAGAGTGAAGGTTTCACTGCCTTTTGAAGCAGAAGAAGAAATGGCAAGAAGGATGAAGAAGGGAGACTGCTGAAAGTAGAAGACCCAGTATAAGAATTCTCCCTTTTAATGGAAGAAAAAGGAGGGGGGGTGGGGGGAAGGAAAAGAAATAAATAAAAAAAAAAAAGCTAGTATTATGGGAGAAGAATTTGTCTATAGCTTGAAAGTGATGTACTCAAAGACAGCTCTGGTGCTGTGACACAGGTGACAGAGATCAGTTACAGCATCAACGACACTGTCTGAAACTGGAATAGTTTGAAACTGATGTTAACTCTTGCTCGCATTTAGTTCAATTTTACTGCAAGCCTTCTGAAAGAGGCATTCAAAAGAGAGACTGAGGTATAGGTCTGCAGAGAAAAACAAGCCAGGAGACGAGTGACAGAGCTGTAAATCACTTCACAAGCAGATAGTTGTTGCTCTCGGGGTGAAAGAGACCACATGCAAGCAGGCCTGAAACCAAACAAAGCTTTATGAACAGGAAGGAAGACAGAAGAAAAGAGTCAACCTAGCACAGAAGACAAAAAGACAAAAACTAAGGAAGGAAAAGATTTCTGAGAGAAGCGTATGACTGACCGTGACGGCACTGGAAAGCAGTCAGATGGCCATGGTGCTAGAAAGCCTAAGGTGGCAAAAAGGCTGCCGACGTGTTCAGAGCGGAACAAAGGTGGCAAAACCTGGAGTGATGGACGAGAACGGATGACAAAGTACTGAAGCACGGCTATGCTGGGGAGAAGAAGACATTGAGGAGAAGGAGGGAGGGAGGAAGAAGGCCAAGTCAGCCAGGGGCCATGTCTGGAGCAGAGGCCTCTGGCATTGGCAGGGTCTTTGTAAGAGTTGTTTTTGTGTTTTTTTTTTTAAGGAGTGTATGAAAATTTTTAAGAAAGGAGGGGATACCGCTGAATTTCCATCCATACTAAATAAATGGAAGAAAAAAAAAAAAACGGTAAGAAGCACAAGAAAACAAATGTAAGGAATAAATAAACAGATAACCCCCAGCCCCAGCAACACTGGAGGAACAGGACTAGGAGGAGCAGGCCCAGGTACTCATTCGTACTCGTTTCTTTCCCTCCAGCACTACTGCAGTTATCGTACTATTAGCAGTGTAATTTCTTATGATACTTATATCTATGTAATGTAGCAAAATATGATTTGAGGACAGGATTGAATATAGAGATGCCTAATTGCAGTGTACTTAGGCTCAGAATAATAGTAACCAGAATATTTTTGTGCTTCCATCGCCTCCTTCAGAAAACACTGCACGGAGCTCCACGGCCCTGCTTTGAGTTGCCGGCCTCACCGCAATGCTGCAAGGGCAGCCCTTGGAATAAGTCTTCTTAAAAACAGCGAGGGCACTTATTTGTCATGTTCTGGGTTTAATTCCATAGCAGGAAAAGATCTGAAATTTCCTATGACACATGGTAATAACATTGCTGAAAATAAAAAGTAGGAACTCGTATAAAAGTGGTTGTACCTCACTCTGCAAAAACACTAGTCCAAGTCACAGTTTTTGAATGTTACTGTTGTTCTTCTCTTTAAATATACATATATTTAGCATTTATATATATAAAATGTATACTATCAGGAAAAAGTTCTTCACCGAGAGGTGGCTGGGCACTGGAACAGGCTCCCCAGGGCAGCGGTCACTGCACTGAGCTCGCTGGAGTTCAAGAATCATTTGGACAATGCTCTCAAACACATGACCTGATTTATTTTTTTTTTGGGTGGTCCTTGGGTGACCCAGGAGTTGGACTTGATGATCCTTGTGGGTCCCTTCCAACTCCGATATTCTATGATATATATTTTACAATACTTAAATAAAGAAAATGCCTCCTTTTAGGAAGACTGCCCTGTGCTGCCATGACTTCCATGCATGCCACCCTGGTGACTTCACTCCCCCTGTCCCATAGGGACACGAGAGGTGTAACTAAAAGCAGAGCCAACCCACAGCATAACTTGCAAGGCTGCAAGTCAGACACCGCACACCGCCACCGTTCCGCATTAGCCACGTATAACGAGCAACAGTTCAAGTTTGGGGAACAATTAAAACGAGCTCACCCGTTCCAGCTCTCACCTATAACCAACACAACGTGCTGACACACTTAGTCTAGCCTTTTTTTTTTTTTCAATTTCAGTATGTTCAGTGTACCAATAATGCTCTGATGCATTTCACTCTTGACTGGATACAGTGAGATTGCTAATCAGGATTACTTGATTCAGTCAACACTGATTTCAATAAAAAGACAAAAAAAAATTATCATAAATATAGAGAAAGTGCTGGCGGCAGTGACAGGTGATTAAAATCTCATTCACTTGGAATCAGCCTGATTCATGGTAGTCGAATAGAGGAAGTCTTCATATCAGCAGCAGATGATTATTATCTCACTCACTCCAAGTCACTTCTGATTGCACATGCACACACAAATTGGCACAAAGTAGATTCATGAACAACAAATCATCATGCAGGGGTCTGACCTCCTTAAAATGAGGCTTTGTATAATAATTCTTCAGAAACAAGCAGATACTGGGTGGATAATGCTAATTTACGAAGTAAGCATAAGCAAGCTGGCATTAAACATTCAATATGGAGAGGAAGTAAGTGGATGACAATAAATTCTCAGTATTAAGCTGAAATACTTAAGATTAATTGATTTGAAGTGCTATTTTCGACTGTTTAAAAACAATTCCAATAATGAAAATGAAGGAAGAGTTCCAAGTATTACATCAAAGAAACAGCAAAAGATCCAAACCCCAGGATTTCCCTCTCAGTACTACTGAACAGTATGTTTAAATTAAAAAAGTAAAACTTCTCTGAAACGTGGATTTTCAGCTGTGAGTATCTACCTGGTTGTACTTACAATGTACTTCAACACGAGGACAGATAAAATCAGGGAATCTGTGCATTTTTATCTGTGGATTTCTGAATTCAAACTGTAATAGTGTTGACTAAAGAGTAAAATGTTGGTGATCTAATTTTAATCCTTAATACATTTTGCTACACAAAGACTGGCACAATTTCATGAGACTCCCAGTTTCTTCTTGTGGGAGGTCTGAAAGAAAAGCAACAGAGCTGCTGGAAGAGGGGTTTCTGCAGCATTTTAATAGCTCTGTGGGAACTCTGCATCCCACTTGATGTTAGTCACACAGTGCTACAGCTTACTAACACCATTTTTTTTAACACAGGTAGTAATCTTTTAAAGCTATAAATCCCAGGGACATACGCTTCATACCTAAGGAAGCAAGCACAGTGCAGGCAAGGCGAAGGTGCACTCCCTTCCTCTGTGCTCTGCTGGTGTAACACAGCTTTACTGGGGGGATGGCATTGCCACGTCAGTGAATGGTCACGTTTTGGGGCAGGGTGACACATTACTCTAGCAGACACACCATGACGGCCAACTCCACTTACACAGCCTGAACTACATCTCAAGGAGCAATACCTACCCACAACACTACTGAGTCCTATGGATAGTAATAAATAGAAAATAGTCATGCTAATGTTACAGCGCTTTTCTTCAAAAGACACAAGCAATGAATGCACTCACACTTTGCCAACGAACTGAGGTCATGCAGCCATGCAGGAGAAAGCAAATGAGCATCTTAAAAATATGTCCAATTTATTGTGTAAAACAGTATGATGTCCCGCCATAATTAATTGAGAATAATTGTAGATAGGTATTGCTAAGCACCCATAAAATATTCAAAAATAGTGAATTAATACTGCGCACAATGAGTTAGTACACTACCTGCTGCTTCTATACAACATATAGGATCTTATCACAGCTACACAACGAAAGCAAGTGTTGGACAGAAAAGCTTATGCAGAATGAAGTTAAACAATTACATGTTTTACTGCTAGTTTGAAAGATTTTTTTAGATTGACAGTGCAATCAAACACAGTAGCAGTGCCAATGTCAAAGTGCAAGTCAATATCTTAGTTAGACGTTGTCTAATAGAAATGAGTAACAGCAGCTGAAGGTGAAGGAAGACTCACTTGAATCCAAGGATCTGGCTTGTGTTCCAAGCAATTAAAGACTGTTGAATCAATGGGGGAGAAAGCAAGGCAAGATGTTATTTAGTATGGCCATGGCTCATAAAATCAACCTGTTGAAGGATGGAGAAAGGGAGAACTTTGGGGTGGTAACCAGTAAAAGCCCATTTCAGTCATCTGGATTGTGTCAGGCTGACAGAGAATGAAGCTGGGGAGTGAAGGAAGTGACCCAGTAGTCCTAACACTGAGAAGAGATAATGCTCAATTCCCTGCAGTGTCTGCATCTGATAACCCAATTATCCCCAGTCTATTTTTTCAAAGTCTCTTTGAACCTGTGACCCACCACAAACAAAATGTATTTGTGTTGTTCTTAACTGCTAAACTCTGAAACAACAAAGGACTTGTGAAATGGTTGCCAACTCTTGTATTTTTTTAAGTTCTACAACAATTACGTTTAAATCAATTCAGTGTATTATTTTTAAATGTGGCATTTTTTTTTTTGTATCTGACAGAAGTTGAATGGTGAAAGTAATTAAAATACACTGTTCAGTATTAAAACCCTTCTTACTCAGCCAGCAGAAATACATGAAGCCAGGAAAAACTCTGCTAGAGTATTTAACATGAGTTAAAAGTGACACTGTTTACTATTACACAGCAAATGTCAGTTCAGCTGCTCTTTTTATTTATTAAATGGCACTTTTATTTTGGACAAACACATCTACTTCACTAACTACTTCCTAGTAGAATTTATTCCTGCAATGTACAGATTTTTCAAAAACATTTTTTTTTTCACTAGGGATATTTTCTGCCAAAAAAAAAAAAAAAGTTTCAGCAATTAACAGACAATGCAACTTGCTCTTACATTTATTCATCTTTTTTTTTTGTATTACTTACTTTATCTTTCTTAATATGAACGGGGTTGTCTGCATTGCTGTGTACATTATACTGTCATCTAGAGCAATGAGCAGGTATACATAGTAAAGAGTAGAATTTATACCTGCAGTTAATTAAATCTGTGATTATTTGGGGGCTCAAATGATGTCATGCCAAAACAGAAGCATCTTTTCACAACCAGAACCCAGGAGAGTCAAGTAATCTGAAAATTATACTGCAGGAATCATAGGTAATCAGTATGCTAGTTTATCACAACAGGGCAAATTAGGGTAGAGTTATTTTTGCTGACAAGAACCTCTCTTGCAATCCCAGAAAAATGCAATGAAAAATGCAAGATGAAACCAACGTTGCATCACAGCTCAATGGGCAAACAACTGTAGCATAAAGGTAAAGGCACTGTTTTCACTTCCTAAATCCAAATTATTCTGAAGTTTAAATGATACATGAAAAGGGATATTTTAATGCTAGCTGGGCATAGATATTACTTAGTGTAAATTATACTGAAAAAAACCCTACATATGACTGTACTTCATTTAAATCAACATGCATACATCGAATGACCCACATGCACACACTAGCACACAAAATAAAATTTTATATTACCTTCAGAAGCTGGATCAATTGTTAATTCTACCATATGTTCAAGCATATTCTGTTACATTACTGTCTCTAGAAAAGCTCGTGGAATAGGATGGAATGTGTGAAAACATGCATGCTGTGCCAGTAAGTAGTTATTTTATGTTTGTAATTTTAGTTTTACTGACTTTGGGCCTAATCCAGTATGGAGAGCCACAGCAACGCTAGACTTGCACTCCTTAATTAGAGGCACTGCGAAGCACTTTGGGGTTAAGCGGGCTGTTTAGCGTGGAGCATGGCCAGCTCCCAGCTCGTGCCAGCCTGGGCATCTCCTCTGTGGAAAGGCACCTCGGAGGAGAGGGGCGAGACACGAGGTGTGCCTGGGCCTCAGCCCTGTGCCTGTCCGAGAGCAGCCCTGCCTCCAAACCCCACACTGGCCGGGCCAAAGCCTGGCAAACACAGCCTGAGGAGAAGGGACAACGGCCACACCTTCAACAGCTACATTATCGCAGAGTAAAATGGCGTGGCCGCTTGGGTAGCTGCCCATTTGTGAAGGTGCACAGGATCAGCCATTCCCTCTGGGCACGGTCAGCAGGCACACACAAGGCGTGCGGACGCCTGTGCCACGGGTGTTGAGAAGCTCCTCCTTTGGGTCAGCCGATGGTAGACAGGCTAGGCAAGGAGTGATCTCCCCGGCCTCGCACCAGGCCTCCCGCAGCCTCCTTGCTCTGCACATCGCTGCCTCCAGCCCCGCGCCATGGCACCGGCCTCTCCGCACGCCCGGCCTGTGCCTCCCAGGAGAGGTCCATGCCCAGAGGCCCGAGCCCTGCCAGCTTCTCCAGC
>NC_049175.1:36873855-36881355 GCF_009769625.2 Cygnus olor
CCACTGTCCAGATCAGTGCCCAATGACCTCAAATTGTTGGGAGTAGCACCATGTCCAATCCAATCCCCCACTTGTTTCCTAACCCAATCTTTCTTATGTCAAAGGACAAATTGCTTCATTCAGAAAATGGAAATAGATGGAGGGAGCTCACTTTGGCAGCATTTCCAATAACCAAATATCATGAAAGAAATGACATAAGAGATCCCACTAAGGGACCACAATATCCAAGCATATTGATCTGATTTACAAACCTTTTCTAATGTGAAACAAATGCTGTGGGTGTGAATTCATACTTAACCATAAAAACCCTTGCATTACTCTGTCTCTTATTAAATACCACATATAACTCTCAGCAGGTTTTATGTTGTGTTTTACTGTCAGGAATGGTTAAAGCTGGCCTAACATTTTGTTTGGCAATTAAGAAAATTTGTAGTTTAATTTATTAAACCAAAAGAAAAAAAACAACTACACAGAACACAATTAGTTTCATTTTATACTGTAGCCCAATCTACCTTCTATTCTAACTATTTATAATCATTCTGGTTTCCATCTGAATCTCTATTATTTCAAAGTTATGTGGTTTAGAAAACAGACACAGATAAAATTACAGCAGTCAGTCACTAAAAATGAAGGTACTGAAGTAAACTACAATAGTTAAAAAAAAATGCTGTTACAGAAGAGATGGATCTGTTCCAATACTGGGATATTAAGAGGATGAATGCGTAAGGACAAAACCTGGAGAAAAACATAAGATAGCTACAAATCAAGGAATGAAGGATTGCCAGTGGATTTCTGGAAGTACTTTAAGCAGGAAACTTCCATAACAAAACTGCAGTTATTCCGGAGGATGGAAAAAAAATAATCTCTAGAATTATTTACAGAATTCTTCATACACATCAGACAATGCACAAGTAGATCTTGGGTCTAGAGTCAACCTCTGATGGAAAGACACAAAGTTTTCTTAAGGCACTTCCCTATAATTTACTTTCCTTCACCTTCGTGAAGCCTTGTGGCCACCCCACCTGCAGCCACTGCTGACCCTGGGAAATGCCGGGGCTCCGGGCAAGAACACCAAAATTGCTCCCCACATTTTTGTACCTCACACTGCTCTCAGCAATTATTTGTTCCCAACAGAGCAGAGTCCAGGCTAAGTTCCCTTCTCAGTTACTGTGATAGATACGTATCTGGCTTAATATCACTATTTGGATTAGATAAAGGAAGCTTGCTGCCCATCAGCATCTCTTGAACCACAGAAGAACTGCACAAACATAAAGAGGAAATCCTAATCAAATTTGGATTGGTAAAGAGCATTCCTGACAATCCACACAATACCAAGACCAATTCAATTTTATTGGTCGTTATTCAAAATAAAGGGCACTCACATCTATCCTTTGTGTATTAATAACCTCGCTCAAACTATAGGATTGTGGGGGTTTTGTAGATTGGGGTTTTTGATAGGTCTTGGTGTTCGCTTTATAACTAAGCTGAGTGTTCTCAGCAGTCACGAGCCCAGTAAGCAGAGCAAGCATTTGGTTAAGATTTTCAGTAGTAAATTCACCTTTTAAATGAGAGTGCCATGGTCTTACACAGTCGGGTTCACTCTTCCCAGTGCATGTATGCGGTGGTAAAATGAATTTATCCTAAAAGTGAGGCTGCACTTTGGCCTCTTTATCACTCCTTCGACTTTCGCATTAATTTTTGTTCCCAAATTCCTTAATTTATTTTCAGAAACTTTTACAAAGTGCAGCGGGAGCTGCGCATGGAGGCCACTGTTTGTATTCCTGCTCTCTAAAAGCCTGCTTAAACACCGCCTAAGGATTAGGCCAGGTTTCTTTATTTCCTTTCCTACTATTTCTTTATCATTAAGGCCAAGGAGTTTTTAGTGAGCAGAATACTGCTAATCGCTCACCCCAACCCCCATGGCTTTGTTTCTGTCAAAATAGCTCCTTTCAGCTGCAGCACAGAGAGAGCGAGCTGTCTCGGCAAATGAACTGTTCTTTCTCACCAGATGTGTAACCGTGTTTCGTCTTTCACTAGAGACAAGCTGGAGCCGACTCCTTCCGCTAGCTGGGCCCATGCTACATGTCTTACAACAACACAAATGTAAGCCCCTTCCTTTCCACACATGTTAAACTCATTTCCTAGTGAATTATTGGGAAAACACAACACTATCCTTACTGCTGTGCTCAGATGATGCAGTTTACTTTATGCTCTTCTGGCACCACGGCCACACGATGATTGGCTCTGTGTAATTTTCTGGCTGTGAAACTTTTGCTGAAAGTATCACAGATTTTTTTTTTTTAATTTGCCTCTAGCCTCAGCATACCAGGATCTACAAACACCACAGAACAAATATATTCCCCTTCTACATAACAAATGCTATTTACGCCCTGGATTTTTTCCACCTCTGAGAAATAAGGAGGGTTCGTTCAGTAACAAAATAAAAACTAGGACCGAGCTAGCCGTATTCTGTTTCAACTAAGCTGACACACCAACAAACTAGCAAGCTTTCTTCAGCTTAAAATGTTAATGAACCAAAACAGTTAACAGAAAAGTCAAATCACTGAATCTCGTAAAATCCAGAGTACCCCTCAGCCCATAAAATTCTCCAGCTTCAGATTTTTTTCTAAAACGCAGTTACATCTTTATTTTAATAGAGTATTAATAATGTCAGTATAATGTTGTATTATATATAGTTTTGACCACAAGCATTTTTGTGAGATTTGCTGTTAAGATAAACAAACAAGAGGAGCTTGTGTTCTGGCAGCTTGACCGAAGTGAATGGTTCTCATTTTCTTGGAGCGCGAGCCCTGGAAGCGCTGCCAAGCGCAGGTTAAGCTCCCCGAGATTTCACTTCCTGTAGCCCTGCTTGTCAATCACTTCCTGGCATCTGCGGTGACAATTTCCATCCTCGGAGCCGGGAATTTCCACCCCTCCCAGCCCGGCTCCCTCCGCCACCCCTTCGCCCGGGGACCCCGAGTCCTCTGCGCGGCCACCGGCCCCCAGCAGGGCCCTGACGCTCCTGCGCCGCCGCTGCCTCTGCGCCCACCCCACTCAAATACCTCTGCTCTCCCTGCATAGATCATAAAAGAAGCTTTATTAAAGCTATTTCTACCACTTTGCTTCACAGGTTGTTTTTTTTAATTATCTGCTGTCTGAGAGTAATTATTTACTTCCTGTAAGCTTGCGTACCAGAACTCTGAGTTTGAAAGATTTTTCCATAACCTAATCCAATTCATCAAAGGCATCCTAACAAAATTACAGGCTCTGGCAGTATCTTTGCTTTTCACCTGATAAGGCTGCAACAGAAGCACAGGATGGTTTGTATCAGGGTACCTCCTGTAGTATAGTTTTTGACAGCTTTGCTCAAATCCCTTCCCCCTCTTTTCCTTTCTCACAAAAGCATGCTATTTCATTATTCCTTCCTACAGTAGTCATGCAATGCTTTTGGCTTCCTACAAATAATCAAGAATTATGCAGGGGGAAAAAAAAAAAAAAGTGTTTCAGAAGTCTCATCTAACACATTGGGGATTTGCTTGAGAACAATGGTTCGAAGATGCATGGGAGTGCACTCCTCCGCCAGCAACGCAGGTATTTACACAATTTCATTAACTGTGCTTCGCGCACTGATTAAGAGCAGGGATTAAGAGAGGACGATGTAAATGGCATGGCTGAGGTGGCCTGAGGAAAAGAAAGAGAAAGGAAAGGAGAGAAGGAAGAACGCACAAAGTGCTGTTCCCGGGGCTTCGGCGAGCTCGGCGCTGCTGAATTGCATGCGTTACTTTCCTTTGCCATTTTCTCTTGCCACCTTGCGCCCCACACGCTGCACACGTGTGTGTCCGAGCAGCACACGCACGCAGTGCGTGGCATCCTCCCCTTCCTGGCGCTCGCGGTGGCGGTTTGCTTCCTAAGAGCAGAGGTGTTCCCACCTGTACGCTTGGAAAGCCAATCTGCCTACCGCTGTCCGCAAATGTATCCCTCGCAGCAATGCCCATTAATCTACAATATACCACATTCTTAAGGAGAAAAAAAAAAATCAATGCTGGGTTTCTGATAGAAATTTTTTAAGGAACTGGTTACCCAGGAAAGTTGTAATTTTTTCATATACTTTGGACTTGGTGGCACCAACAGGACAACGAGAACAAAAGAGCAGCGGAGGTATTTTAAGGTCTGTTCTTCAGTACTTGTGTGCACATCTTATAGGAAAATAAGAATAAAAAAAAAAAAAGAGAGAGCCCAAACTGCTCTGTTTTCATTGCATTATGCAGATGAAATGACAAGTTGTCATTTAAGAAGTTAATAAACAGTCACCATTTTGCAGGTTATCCAAATGCTACTGAATAGAAAACCTTGGATCCCTAAATGATGTGTAATTAAAATTATTTAAAAAATCCTCCTTGACAGGCCAGGGCTTAGCCAAAATGTAAATGACATTAAAGAAGACAATGAATTTAATTTTATTTAATGTCCCTTTTTGCAGATCCTCATTTACATAGCATTTTTAACAAAAGCGTTGACCTTATAAATGCTGGCATTTGTACAGCTTCTGCAGAGTTGGATTTAATCATGCTTTCGCAAAGCCATAAGGGAAAAAGCTTTAAGTTCTCTGGTTGGATATGGAGTAGGAATAAAAACATTGGGACTGGTCAAATGTTTATCCTCCTTGCTTCTGAAAACAACCTGACAAGAAGATGTAAAGGTCTAGGGAATAACCCATTGCTGTTTGTAAGGCTTGGTAATAATCATACATAATCGTTTGGAAATATAGCTAATAAAAAATATAATGAGTGTTCAGCAAAATCGGCATTAGGCCCAAATTACATGATATTAATACTTGAACAGGTGCAGAAAGGCGCTTTAAATGAGGTAAATGAATAAAATGTCCCAGAGCACAACTGTGTGCACTGACAAAAAGTCAATCACATGAATAATTCAGTGCCTAGGACTGCCAGCAAAGGTCGGCTTTCGGTGACCTTTGTGACAGGAAGTGAAAGGAAACACTGTTGACTAAAAAAAAACTCCAATCAGTCTTCAGCTACCACTCCACAATCACTTTAAAGGTGTAAACCTGGAGTATAAATGAATTAAAGCTCTTCCCCGGGAACCCGGTGTAAAAACCCCCTCGCGTGAGCAGTCGACTCCTTTGCTGAAAATCATCTGAAATTACAGACAGCGAAAGGTTAAGGGGGTGTCTCCCAGCAATGTCAATTATGTACAAAATCTGAGGTCAGCCGAAAAGTATTTTAAGAGCCTACAGGATTGAAATTTTGTAACAGCTGTTAAATATGACAAAACTTTTTATTCCCCCCAACTAAAGCTATTCCAAACTCCGTATGAAAGAAATGGGATAAACAGATGTCTGGCTTCCATACAGGAAAGTAGGACACACTTGGAATGATAAGTCTCCTAAACTCTATAGAATAATGCCAGCTTTATTGGGGAGGGGGGCATTTACTGCCCACGGAGATGCCAGCTAGCAGTAGGACTGTGATAGGACCATCTGGAAAAGCGGTGCAGAGCATGCTACCGCAACACGCTGCAAGCACATCCAGAGCGCGCGGGCAGACCTGCCACTGCCTCGCTAGTGAGCTGCCACTTCGTGTTTGGATAGTAATGTAATCCTGCCTTCCCTGCTCCTCCACAATCACTCTTTTCAGTTTTCAACAGTTGGACACCGAGCCTTCACATACATTCAAGCCAAACAAGGAAAGGAAAAGGCAGGAGGATGTATCTTACCAGGAATTTCCATACCTTCTAATAAAATATATTCTGATGGCACGGAGGAATTATTTTAGCACACAGTGTGGTTTTGGTTTAGCAGTTACTGCGGCATCCTGTAATCATTTACAGCCATTGGAATGTATGGGTGAAATAGGATAGATTTATCTGTTCATAGTTGTGATATGTAGACAATGGGTGTTCCTAATGAGGAACATCTGCTTTTGTGTTTTCCCAGAAAACATTATTCCACTATGAAAATGATACTCCCATCCTTTTCAGCAACACCGCAAAGAAAATATGGGCCTTTTCCTTTCTTTTATTTGCTTTTCTTTGGGTCAATCTAATTTCCCAGGGACACTTTTTCTGTGGCATCTTTTTACTGACTGCACTGCAATTTATGGGGGGTTTGTTCTTTAATCCGTGAGTTACTGTGCTGTATGAATAGCCCTGATATGCTAGAAGATACTTAAATGTATACAGTAATAAAAGCGTATATACACAGCCATGCTTCGTGAGAAAAATCAAGTCGACGTAAATAAAAATTCGGAGTGAATTAAAAGGTCAGAGAGTCACGCGACATATGAAACTGTTTTCAAGGCCTTTGATTTTGTTTTTGCATTTAAAGCCCATTGCAGGATTCAAACGTACAGTTGCATAAGTTTATTTAAAATATCCTCATTGCTGACAAATTATTATTCCTGAGGTGCAAAGGAAAAAAAAAGGTTGTTGGTTTTTTTTTCTTTCATTTCTTTTTTTTTTTCCTTTTTTTCCCAGTGTGATAAACAATTCAGACTATCACAGAGACTCCTAGTGTGGGCTGGAACAAATGGGTGGCCATAGATCTCAATTCAGGATTGAATTATTGGTTTGTATCCTGAGGACAAATATGCCTTATCTGGTCAAAAGCTGCTAAATGTATCCAAAGGACAAAAGGATCTAGTGAAGCATATTGTATATAATTCTTTTTTTAAGCCAACTAACCAAGCGGTAACACTTCTTATGGGAAACTGTAAATTGACCCACAGATTTGATGGGGGAATGTTGTTCTGTGATGCTCAAGAGGAAACACAAACCCGAAATTCAACACCGACATCAAATTTAGGTAACCAGCTATTAACACACGGATTGAGCAAACGTAAATTTGGGGAATTTAAAATACACTTCAGTTGTTTTAGAGGACTACTGCTCTCACAGAGCTTTTTCACGTGTGCTTTCCTCCTGCGTTTCCTGCACTTTGCTGGTAGTGAACATTACATTCAGTAGTTTTTTAAAAAACACGTCTTGAGGAGTATCGTACCGACCTCCCCGCTAAACCACACGCAGTATGCAACAAAACCCTACTGGCATTTTGACATTATAAGCGACAACTCTCTTTAGACGGCTAAAACACACGCCATTCTCATAAATACGAAATCTTGAAAATTCCTAATGTAGAAGGTGATTAAAATTCCTATAAAATTGTCATATCTTTAAATTTAGAAGCACAGCAGATTTTTCATCAATAATTAAGATCTCTAAAGCATTTATGCTAGGCATAAATGGAGTTTCAATCTTCCTTATTCAAATAAACATGATAAACCCATTAACCAAATGTTTTCTGATTTTTTATATCTTCCCATGCTTCTGGAATACCAAATTATAACATACTTCTGGTATTTTGTGGAAGGTATGCAAGCACTGGTATGACACAGCTTATTTCAATTTTGTGAGGATCGCCCCTCACAGAACTGATATAATTTAACTCACAATGATTCCAGTACATCATTACGTGTATATCAT